>NW_027507748.1:270275296-270555296 GCF_037356315.1 Lithobates pipiens | reverse complement strand
ACCTCTGCGGTTTTTATTTTTTGCGCTATAAACAAAAAATAGCAATCATTTAGAAAAAAAACTCATAATTTTTTACTTTTTGCTATAATAAATATCTCCCCAAAAATATATGAAAAAACATTTTTTTTTCCTCAGTTTAGGCTGATACGTATTCTACATATTTTTGGTAAAAAAAAATAGCAATAAGCATTTATTGATTGGTTTGCACAAAAGTTATAGTGTCTACAAAATAGGGGATAGTTTTATGCCATTTTTAATCATTTTTTTTTACTAGTAATGGCGGCGATCAGTGACTTTTATCATGACTGCGACATTATGGCGGACACATTGGACAATTTTGACACATTTTTGGGACCATTGGCATTAATACAGCGATCAATGCTAACATTGGTTACTGTAAAAATGTAATTGTCAATGAAGGGGTTAACCACTAGGTGGCGCTGTAGGGGTTAAGTGTGTCCTAGGGAGTGATTCTGTGGGGGGTGGGGGGGCTACGTCTGACACTACACTGATCACCGCTCCCAATTACAGCTGTGATCAGAGACAATGTCATTTGGCAGAACAGGGAGATGCTCGTTTACATTAGCATCTCCCCGTTCTTCCTAACTATGAGACGATCGCGGGTATCCCCGTGGACATCAAGTCTGCGGGACCCACAATCCCGCTCGTGGAGCTCCAGGCAGGTGCGTGCAAACCGCCTCTTAAATGGCAACGTACAGGTACGTTAATCTGCCTGTACGTGGCCTTCTGCGGTTAAGCCGGTACTGACCTAACTCACCAGGTTTTAGTTATGACTAAAATATCACATTTGGAAACACTGACCATTTAAGAATGCAATACTTGGACTCTGTAATATTTTTTTCTAATATGGAAATTACACATGCATACAGTATTCATTTGAATTGGTATCGGGGGGTCTAAAAGATCCCTCCTTTGTACTTCAAAGTATTTAGATCGCTGTTTTCAGCGAATACTGTGAATACTGTATATTTATATACTGTATAATTTTTTAAAACTGGCGCCATTGGCAGCCAAGTAAATAGGAAGTGACGTTGTAACGTTGCTTCCGTGTTTACAATCAGGAGACTGGAACAAAGCAGTTTCCGGCTTCATGCCAGTCTGCCCCTAGCCTCCGGGGGCAACGGACTGAGGATCGGGTCCAGGGCCGGCGCTAGAGGTGGGCAGGAGGGGCAGCTGCGCTGAGAGGGATGGTTTGGTATGGGAGAAGGGTGCAGTTTGCCGGGTACAGCCCTGCCCAGTACAGAATATGCTGCTGAATGTTACACAGAAGACAGAGAGTGGCTTTGTGCCTAGCAACCAGTGATGTCAGTGAGTCACGTTGCCGCTGCCAAGGAGGAAAGCAAGAGAAAGCCCCAGCATTCAGAGGGGAGTCTTCTTCTGACCAACTCTGAGTGAGAGTGTTGGCTCCACCCCCTCAGCTCCTCCTCCCTCCATCTTCTCCACAGTCCATACTGCAAGCCTTCGCCCCTGAGTGGGTGTTGACTCCACCCACCTCCTCACTCTATCGTATCCAAACTGCAGTGCAGAGCGGCGTGAACCCAGGACATCTAATGTCATCTAATGCAGCCTGTGGAGTGCGGACAGACTAGTGTAATTACCGGATCCCGTTCCCGCTCATCTCATTGCTCCTGCGACCTGCATGGGAGCCCTTCCCCAACCAGAGGTTCAGAGCACCAAAATATTTTACTAAAAGTGAGTAAAAGAATAAATGAATGTGTCAAATTGCAAAATAGATGTGTGCCATAACTATCATTATGTATGAAAAAAAATGCCCTTAAAACTTCAGCTCCGGGAAAGTTTTACCCCCCCTTCATGAACGGGCCATTACGGCGCTGCGTTACTTTAACTGAATGATAATTTCCCACAAATAGAGTTTACTTTTGTGGTATTTGGTCACCTCTGGTTTTTATTTTCTACAAAATAAACAAAAAAAGACCAACAATTTTGAAAAAAAAAACAATCTTTTTAAGCTTTTGCTATAAAAAAAAGTCTTCATCAGTTTATGCCAATGTGTATTCTGCTACATATTTTAGTAACCCCCCCAATAAGCGTATATTGATTGGTTTGCACAAAAGTTAAAGTTACAGCGTCTGCAAAATAGGGGATAGATTTATGGCATTTTTATTTATTTATTTTTTACTAGTAATGGTGGTGATCAGTTATTTCTAACAACTTGACAACTGGGCACTTAAAATCCCCTCGTAACCAGACCAATTTTCAGCTTTCAGCGCTCTCACACTTTGAATGACAATTACTCAGTCATGTAATACTGTACCCAAATGTATTTTTTGTCCTTTATTTCATACAAATAGAGCTTTCTTTTGGTGGTATTTGATCACCTCTGGGTTTTTTATTTTTTGCGCCACAAATGAGAAAAGACCAAAAATTTTGAAAAAAAAACCCCCAATTTTTCTTTGTTTCTGTGATAACATTTCTTCATAAATTTTGGCACAATTTATACTGCTACATATATTTGGTAAAAATAAAACAAATTAGTGGATATTATTTGGTCTGTGTAAAAGTTATAGAGTCCACAAGCTGTGGTGCAAATCATAAAAAATGTATCACACCTGATGTACTGGTGGACTATCTAATTTCTTGCAACCCGAGCAAGTCAGGAAAGTACAAATACCCCCCAAGTGACCTCTTTTTTGAAAATAGACATTCCAAGGTATTTAGTAAGAGGCATGGTGAGCTTTTTGATGTTGTAATTTTTTCCCACAATTCTTTGCAAAATGAAGATTTAATTTTTTTCCACAAAATTGGCATTGTAATGGGTTATTTCTCTCACATGGCATGTGTATACCACAAATGACACCCCAAAATACATTCTACTACTCCTCCTGAGTATTACAATACCACATGTGTGGGACTTTTCCACAGCCTAGCCACTTAGAGAGGCCCAACATGCAGGGAGCACCATCACGTGTTCTAGGAGCATAAATTACACATCTAACTTGTTGACTACTTATTACACTTTTGAAGGCCCTGGAGCACCAGGACAGTGACACGTGACACTGACGACAGATGGCACAAATACGTGGCACTGATGACACGTGACACTGATAACACATGGCGCATGATACTGACAGGTGGCACTGATGACAGATGGCACTAATATGTGGCACTGATGACATGCGACACTGATGTGGCACTGATGACAGCTGGCACTTATACGTGGCACTGGTGTTTTTTGGGGGTTTTTTTTTTTTTTTTACACTCACCATTGCAGTCGTTCGTCTCTCCCTCCTCACACACTGTCTGTAAGCCGGCGATGAGAGATGATCTCATATGTTTACATATGAGATCATCTCTCATTGGAAGCTCCAATTGTGCTGTAAACGGCCGCTGTGAATGGCCATTTACAGTGATCTGTGACTGGCTATGTCCAAGGGACACTGCCAGCACAGAATTTCCCTGATGTGCGCTCACGGGAGCGCGCATCGTGGATGTAAACAGGAGGATGTCCAGGGACAGCCTCCTGGCAATAGGCGTCTTTCAGCTATAGTGCGGGTGCCTAGTGGTTAAGTAAGCAACACCTAATTTTCTGGCAGTGCCCCTCCTGAGACTAGACTCTGAATCTGCCCTGTTCTAGATGCACAACTTTCGTGCTCCTCTCCTTGCCCGAAAAGCATCTTCTCTATCTCTTCTGCCTTATCTTTCACAGTGTCCTGATGTCCATGGGAGATCATCACCTCTGCCCCCACCTAGGCTCCTCTTTTTATCTGTCCCTGCTCTGAACGATCTCGGAGCCCATTCCTCCTCTATGTAGTGCCCCCGCCTGTGCCCTTCTCCAAAGGGGTCTGCCTTTATGTAGTGCCCCCTCCTGTGCCCTTCCCCTCAGGTCTCCTCCTCTATGTAGTGCCCCCTCCTGTGCCCTTCCCCTCAGGTCTCCGCCTCTCTGCTGCATGGCCAAACTGAGTGTTCTCTGTCTCTGAGCTGATAGGTAACTTTCAGGCTTCATATCACTGTTAATTGTTGTGGAGACAACTTTTCTTTTTAGTAAGGGTCCATTCACAAGAGGTGCAAACGTGTCTCTCATGCAAGGCTGACTTTGTTCAGCACATAGGTGATACATAGGTGTTGTGCACATCCCCATATCAGCACCCCAGTTATATCTACTGGGACATGAGGCTGCATAGACACAGCCTCTGTATCCTAATATGACATGCAGGTGAGGGTCCCAATAGAAGTGAATAGGACACTGGCACAGGGATGCACACAATGCTCATACATACCTGTCCTCATAAAAAAGAGCCCTGCACAGGACACACATGTCTGCACCACATGTGAATGGGCCCTAAAGAACTCATCTACATGGAGACTTATGCCCCATACACACTATCAGTTTTTCTGCTGAGTTTTTCCTTCAGGTTTACCAAAACCATGTAGTAGAAGGGCCTGCCTGATTTCATACAAATGGAAACTCCTAAGGTTTGACCTCATATTATATGGTTTTGGTAAATCTGAAGGAAAAACTCAGCAGAAAAACTGATAGTGTGTATGGGGCTTTAGTGAGCTCCCCAACACCCCAGGTATAAGAAAACAGGGATTTTACACAGGAGCTAATAAAGCTGGCCATGGATGGATGGAAATTTGACTGGTCCAGCAATGACCTGATGGATACGTTTCAATCCATCTATGGCCTTTCCTGCTAAAGGTGAAGTACATTTTTAATGATCGACTTCTCTTAAACCAGCAAAAAAAAATCCTTTGATCTGCACGGCTGACATAGCTGTCTCAGGCCGCGTACACACGCGCGGACTGTTCGCCCAACTTTGTCCGTCCAACAGTTTCGGCAAACAGTCCGCTCAAACTTAGCATGGACGGACATGGCCACACACGACGGACGAACAGTTTGCTGAAACCGTGCGCGATGACGTGAACGGCACGTACGACGGGACGAAAAATACGACGTCCTATACACTGCATTATAGCTTTCGGCGTGAAAATCCTTTCTGAGCATGCGCGCAACTTTGTTTGACGAACAAGCCTACACACGAGCGGACTGTTCGCTGAAACAAGGTTTCAGCGGACAGTTTTACGGAATTTCCGAAAAACCTTGTCCGTCCAACTGTCCGCTGAAACTGTCCGCTGAAAGCCCACACACGAGCGGACTGTCCGCCCAAACACTGTTCAGCGGACAAAGTTGGACGAACAGTCCGCCCGTGTGTACGCGGCCTCAGTGGAAAGGATTCCCTCATCCACATTAGTTGTGTGGATCTTCTCAGTTTTTTTGATCAGACATGGACTAAAAAAAAACAAAAAAAAAAAAAACTGATCCATCTATGGCTATCCTACAGCTTACCATACAATATACAATCTGATTGTACAATATCTTTTGGATCTACCACCAACTATGTAGTACAAAGTCCTGCCTGATTGGATACTACTTAAATTAATTGTTTAGGTTTGTCCATATATTACAAAATTTTGGTAAATCTAAAGATGATTGTGCAGAGATTGTACAATCAGACTTATAGTGAATGCTCACCTACAGCATTTGTGTTCTTGTGCATAAGTACTAACAATGACAATTGTTTTCCCTGTTATCTTTATTCTCATCTTATCATTTAGAATTTTTAAAAATCACCTTTGGGCAGCCAGGTTACTCATTATTGACGGCGAACAAAGTCATCATCAAAGCAATCTAATTGGATGTGTGCTTTGTGATCACTGTGATGACCAATCACAAATGTAAATAGTATTACTGGTGCACTCCACAACCATCATATATGTTTATGTGTGCTGCAAATGCTTCTACTAGCTCTGCCCCCTGCTCTGCGTGGGGGGCGTATTTTGGCATCCTCACCATGGGCACTGAAATACCTTGTCCCACTACTGATCGGGTCTTCAGGTGGGACGGGAGGCCCGGTCAGATCGGCGGGAGGCGGGACGTCCCCTCCCACTCCTCCGGGATAACAGCTGAGCGGCTTTTAGCCGCATTGGTTATTATCTCTGGAAAGCCAATCGCCCACTCTAAACAATGGTAGCCCCCGAAAGCCCAATGGGGCCCAGCAAGTGGCTGAGTGACAGGTGAGAGGGGTGCCACCCTCCTCCATCAGGAGCCTGCCTGGGGGAGGGGAGAAGAAGGAGGACGGAGAGTCCATCCGGGATTGCTGCTGCTGGGGATCGTCCGAGCAGATTGGAGCTTCGGGAACAGAGCCAATCCGCCCTTGGCGTATAGGGCGAATCGGCTCTGCTCATACGTCTACTAAATCATCCATTTAATTATGAAAAAATAAAACGTTTTAATTTAAAATACAACATTGTAAATATTTTATGTGTTTTAATTTAAATTAGTAGTTTATTATTGTATCAGTAGTGTATGAACAGATGTATCAGCAGACTGTAAAGATTATATTTATTGCACCACTCTCATGAGAATGACACCTTTTCTCTAAATATTGTGAAATATGTTTTTTAGCTAAAGAAATATGCTGAGATTTACGCAACCAGCATTTAACATTACCATAAGCATACGAGTATAGAAATAATAAAAGCTTTACATAGGAAAAGATTAATAACAGTACATATAGGGGGTCATTTACTATAGCGCTCCAGTGCTAATTAGTGCTAACTACCGCAAATTAGCGCTAATTATGACTAATTGCGCTAATTAGCGCTAAAATGTTATTCACTAAAGTACTGGTAAAAAAATAATCCCAAAATCGAATTTACTATAGTTCCCTGAAAACAAATAGCACCCAAATCCTTACTCTGCTAAAAACTGGAGTAGTGGAAATAATTTTTAGATCATGATATAATTGCCTAAATTGTACTGAACTATGCACTATATTATTTAAAGATAATCTGCTTTTAAACTGTGTGAAAAAGTCTGAGAAGAGATAAATTCCCAGTTTTTGTACAACTAGGTGCCAACACAACTGAGCATGCTCAGACCTGCAAACAGCTCTCATTTTAGCTCCAGTGTCTTACAGGGTGCTATAGTAAATACCAGAATGAGCACTTTGTTAACCACTTCAGCCCCGGAAAATTTTACCCCCTTCCTGACCAGAGCACTTTTTGTGATTCGGCACTGTGTCGCTTTAACTGACAATTGTGCGGTCGTGCGACCTTGCACCCAAATAAAACTGATGTCCTTTTTTCCCCACAAGCTTTCTTTTGGTGGTATTTGATCCCCTCGGTTTTTTTTTTGTTGCGCTATAAAAGAAAGAGCGACAATTCCTCAGTTTAGGCCGATATGTATTCTTCTAAATATTTTTGGTAAAAAAAAAAAAATTGCAATAAGCGTATATTGATTGGTTTGCACAAAAGTTATAGCATTTACAAAATAGGGGATAGTTTTATGCAATTTTTATTTTTTTTTATTTTTTTTTACTAGTAATGGCGGCGATCTACAGTTTTCATTGGGACTGCTGGCAGACACATCAGACAATTTTGACACATTTTTGGGACCATTAGCATTAATACAGCGATCAATGTTATAAAAATGCATTGATTACTGTAAAAATGTCGTTGGCAGTGAAAGGGTTAACACCAGGGGAGATCAAGGGGTTAATGTGTTCCCTAGTTCTAACTGAAGGGGGGAGGGGACTGTGCAGGGGAGATGACAGATCGCTGTTCATACTCTGTATGAATAGCCGATCTGTCTGGTCTCCCCTCAGAGAACCAGAAACTTACACACACACAGATGCTGATTCTCCATGTGTCAGCAGTGATCACGGGAGCCCGGTGGTGATTGTGACCACTGGGCACTCGCATAGATTTGGGGGGGTGAGCGGGGGGGCACCCCCTAGTGGCCACAGGGCAAAGCGACGTTGCATAACATGCGTTTCGCCCAGCTGTGCCATTCTGCCACTGTAAAACTGCAGTGGATGGTCGGCAAGTGGTTAAAGAGCATTTTGTGGTAGTGAAAATCGGCGCTATTATAGTCCAATGATTCTAAAGGTACAATTGTAAATTCCCCAAATAAATCCTTTTAATGTTGAGATGAAATGTATCTTTCTCTGAAATAAATTTTCCTTTGCAACATTGTTTCTTCTACTTCAATTATTCTGTTTTAAAGAATGCTAGAATTTGAAATGTTTTGATAAAATATATTTTTCTCTGACACTTTCACTTGTTACTGTACATCTCACAACAATCTTTACCCAAAACTCACACAGGTGTCTTTACAAACCACAAACAATACTATTCCTGATGCAAATTTAAAATGTCACCATTTTTGGTGCTTTTTATTATTTCCAAATAATCATAATTTAAGCCCAAAAAAAAATGTGGTATGTGTACCAATATCAGAAATCAAAATGTAATTCCCAAAAATTTGAGGGTAATATCACTATTCTACACTTACCCACAAAGAACCACCAAATATCACAGAATAAATCAAGAAGAATAACTCTTCAGTAATGTAATTCCATCACCTGTATGTCCAAAGAAATGCAGTATTTATGGGTATTTATATTTAGGAGGTTCTCACATGTGGCAGCTCCATGGCTTAGAGGTTAGAACTTCTGCTAGCATCCCTGAGTGTCTGGGTTCAAATCTCAAACATGCTGCTTTGTGTAGAGAGGTTATCTCATCTCCCAGATCCTAATACTGTCTAAATGTAGTATTTATGTGAAGGAGGGTTCCACCACCATTGTAAATCTTGCCAGATACACTATCTAGCCAAAACTATTTGGACGCCAGCCTTTACACACATATGAACTTTAATGGCAGCCCAGTATTAGTCCGTAGCATTAAAAATTGATTTGGCTCACCCTTTACAGCAGGGGTCTAAAACTGGCGGCCCTCCAGCTGTTGCTTAACTACAAGTCTCATGATGCATTGCAAGGCTGACAGTTACAAGCATGGCTCCCACAGGCAGAGGCATGATGGGACTTGTAGTTTTGCAACAGCTGGAGGGCCGCCAGTTTGAGACCTCTGCTTTACAGGCTATGCTAGAACAGCTTCTGGGAAGACTAGGAAGGCTGTCCACAAGGCTTAGTGTGCCCATGGGAATGTTTGACCATTCTTCCAGAAGTGCATTTGTGAGGCCAGGCACTGATGTTGGATGAGAAGGCCTGGCTCACAGTCTCTCCTCTAATTCAGCCAAAAGGTGTTATATTGGGTTGGGGTCAGGACTCTGTCCAGGCCAGTCAAGTTCTCTCACCCCAAACTCGCTCATCCGTGTCTTTATGGACCTTGCTTTGTGCACTGGTGTGCTGTCATTTTTGAGCAGGAAGGGGCCATCCCCAAACTGTTCCCACAAAATTGGGAGCATGAAATTGTCCAAAATGTCTTGGTATGCTGATGCCTTAATGCCGTGCACACACGACTGTTTTTTCTGCTGGGATAAACTTTGACGGTTTTTCCGATAGAGTTTCGATGGAGTTCCGCTGAAACTGTCTTGCCTGCACACGATCACACTGAAGTCCGTCTGTCTAGAACGTGGTGATGTACAACACGTATGACAGGACTAGAAAAAGGGAGTTTAATAGCCAGTAGCCAATAGTTGCCCATGTGTCATTTTTGGTCTGTCGGAACAGCATACAGACGAACGGTTTTCCCGATAGGAATTTATTCCATCCGAAAGGTTTAAAAATTTTTCTAATTTCTAGATCCATCAGAATAAAAAAAATAAAAATAAAAAAGTCATGAAGCCCACACACGATTGGAATATCTGATGAAATTATTCTGTCTGACTTTTTCTGCCGGAAAGCCCGACTGTGTGTACATAGCATACGAGTTCTGTTCACTGGAAAGAGACCAAGCCAAATGATTTGGACCAGTGCAAAAAGCAAGGTCCATAAAGACATGGATGAGTGAATTTGGGGTGGACTCCTGCATAGAGTCCTGACTTCAACACAACAGAACACCTTGATGATGAATTCAAGCGGAGACTGTAAGCCAGGCCTTCTCGTCCACCATCAGTGCCTGACCTCACAAATGGAAGAATGTTCAAACATTCCTATAGATACACTCCTAAACCTTGTGGACAGCATTCCCAAAAGAGTTGAAGCTGTTATAGCTGCAAAGGGTGGGCCAAATGAATTTTGAACCCTACGGACTAAGACTGGGATGCCATTACAGTTCATGTACGTATAAAGGCAGGCGTCCCAACACTGAGCATGGCTGTGGTCTTAGGACTGGTTTACATGACAGAGATGCAGACAACATGTGTGAGTCTGCCTGCTGGCTAAATGGGTAGCAATTCTGTCTAGCAGCCCTGGGGTTGTTGGTTCAATTCCCCAATATCCTAATTGCTTGTGTTGAAGTTTATATGTTCTCCCTGTGTGGTTTTCTCGCCACAATCTGAAGACATGCTGGTATTTTAATTTTTCTCCTGTCAAAATAGTCTCTAATGTAAGAAAGTTCGTTTTGGACTTTACATTGGAAGCTCATTGCAGCCAGGGACTGATGTTAATCTATGTTAGCACTAATCATGCCCAGGGACTTGGACATTTAAAATTGTAGGGTTTACACTGCACAGGTACATATGCTTAGAAAACTGTTGCTTTGTTTATGTGCATGCAAATGGACTTCCATCTTTGGCCTGTAGTTGGAGATTTGATGCACATAGCCAAGAGTTAACACAGTTGCAAATAGTATGATGTGTTCCTGCTTATCACTTTAGACATACTATCAAATATTCACAGCTATGATCAAAGGAGCGTGGTCTCACCTTTTGACCTGGAAATGAGTCATTGTAATCACCCAGAAGTTCCTGTGCTGGTCAGGATCTCCATCTAAGTGGACATGGAGAGGTCCCTCTTTAGCAAAGAGGATGTGCTGCTCACTTGCCAGGTAAGTGTAGGATATGTACTTGCGCTTACTCAATATAGGGGTGGAAGTGGTAGTTAGATTTAGTGTCGGTGGGGTTCATTGATTTGTTTGTCATCACCACACATTTTCTTCTGGCCCATGTGCACACATCACTTTCTGTATTTGTTCTGCTGACGTAAATCAGTAAGGACTATGCAAATATAAATGAGAGCTCCTTTCTATAAAAAATATATATGACTTGTTTCACAGTTGGGTGACTTTTCCAGAAAATTTGGACCTACAAGTTGTACTCCATGATTCTCAATGATAACCATTCATATTTGTGCTACTTCAAGTTGCAACAACTTCAAAATAGTCCCTGTACTACTTTTGTGTGACTTTCATGTGACTTGAGGTACATAGGGCACAATATTACACTGGCATTCCCAAAAGTTGGGGCCAAGTTGCAGGAGCAAAGTGGCAGAAAAATAGTGTGACTTTCAGGTCGCAACAGTGTGAATAAGATTCATGGATAATATCTTTTGAATTAGGCACTATTCTCACTTGTGCACCCTGCGAGTGGGTCAAATTTGTTCCTGCAATACTTTGGTTTGACTTTGATGTGACTTGAGGCCCATATACCGCAAGAATCCACAGGCATTGGTCAAGTGCAAATGGGGCCTAAATAAAAGAGGTTTACAATGAATCTCATTAGGTTCCTTTCACACTTTCCTGACTTTTCATACAACTTCAGGTCCATAAAGTTCCTTTCACACTTGTGTGACCTGAAAGTCCCACGATTTTGTAGCGCTTTTGCTGCAAATTTGATGTGATTTGAGGTCTATGGACGCAGGAGTCGCAGAGAAAGTCACACAAGTGTGAAAGGGGCCACCTTAGGGCCAGTTCACACTGCTGTGCTGTCCGACATTGGATGTGTTATTCCCCGCACTGCTAATCACATGTGATGTCTGTGTGATGCAAACTCAGCCAATACAGATTGTATGGTTGAATTTGCATCGCATTTGGCCCAAAAACTCGCACAGGACTTTTTTTTTTGTCCGCAGCAGAATCAAATTGCATGGGTGTTGTCTCAATTTGCAGTACGCTCTACGATATGCAAACTGATTTGGGGGTGTCATTAGCTTGCTTCTGACACTCCCAGCAGTTCGTATATGGCAGTGTGAACCGCCTGCGAGTTGTATGCGATGCTGGAACCCGCACTGGATTCTCACATAGCTCCAGCGTGAACTGCCCCTGACCCTAGGTTCACACCTATGCATTTCTTTGTGCTTTTTGCAGTTTGCAGAAACACTCTACAGTCCATTTAACATGGATTCCTATGACACTATTTCCCATCTATGCATTTTGTGGTAAGTGAGCTTTTGGAAATGGTTGCGGACTTTTTCACGCTATTTGCGGTTAATAGATTTTAACCACACCAGAAATGCAATTGCATTTGTGATGCGATTTTTGATGTGTTATGCGGTTCTTATATTAACAATGTATATAGCTGGTTGCTAACAGGGGGGGCTGGGAAGCCAGCCGCCGTGTCCTTAATAACCAATGAGTTATCAGCTGTCAGCGGCTTCCCCACTAAATGTAAAAAAAATAAAAATAAAATGCATGGGCCCATCCCGGGTCTATACCAGGCTCTTTGGGTCTAGTATGGACTCAGAGGGGACCCTCCATGCCAAAAGTAGAAAAATGATGGCTTGGGGGTCCCCCCAAAATCCATACCAGACCCTTATCTGAGCACCAACTCGGCAGGCTGCAGGAAAAGAGGGGACGAGAGGGTGCCCCCCCCTGAACCGTGCCAGGCCACATGCCCTCAACATGGGGAGGGGGCTTTGGCCTCATCCCCACAACCCTTGCCCCCAGATCCCAGCCCCCCTATATGAATGGGTACATTGTACCCTTACCCATTCACCAAAAAAAGTAGTGAAATGTGTCAAAAAAAAAATAGCCGGTTTGACAATACCTTTATTGTAAAATAGATCTGAGCAGTCTTCTCACCCAAGCCATGTCTCCCACTGTCATCTCCTCCTGGTGCTGTCTCTCTTGCTGCCATCTTCTGTCGCCATCTCTCCCGCCACCGCCTACTTCTCCCACTGTTGTGTTCTTCCTCACTCTCACCACCATCTTCCTCTCGTTATTTATGGGGGGGGGGGGGAAGAGGGGCGGGCTTTCCGTGTGACATCAATGGATGGTCATGCCCCATGGCTGTGTAAGGCCGCGTACACACGGGCGGACTGTTCGCCCAACCTTGTTCGGCAAACAGTTTCATCAAACAGTCCGCTCAAAATTTGCATGAGCGGACTTGCCCACACACGAGCGGACTGTTTGACGAACAAGGTTGGGCAAACAGTTCGCTCAACTTTTGAAATGAACGGACTCGCCCACGTAAGGCGGAGGCAAATCCGCCCATTTCGAGCGCGTGTACAGGTAGGCGGGGCCCGCGAAGGAGACGTCGCGGGCTCCGCCGCCTGGAATGGGCTTAAAGGGGAACCCCAACGCCGAAAAAAATCGGCGTGGGGGTTCCCCCCAAGTCCACACCAGACCCTTGTCCGAGCACGCTACCCGGCCGGCCAGGAAAGGGGGGCGAGCGAGCGCGCCCCCCCTCCTGAGCCGTACCAGGCCGCGTGCCCTCAACATGGGGGGTGCCTTGGGGAAGGGGGGGCCGCGCGGCCCCCCCACCCCAAAGCACCTTGTCCCCATGTTGATGAGGACAAGGGCCTCTTCCCGACAACCCTGGCCGTTGGTTGTCGGGGTCTGCGGGCGGGGGGCTTATCGGAATCCGGGAGCCCCCTTTAAGAAGGGGGCCCCCGGATACCGGCCCCCCACCCTATGTGAATGAGTATGGGGTACAATGTACCCCTACCCATTCACCTGTGAACTAAAGTACAATAAAAAACACAACACAGAGAAAAAATATTTTATTGCACAGCTCCGGGGGTCTTCTCGCCGGACTCCTCCGCTATGTGTGTGTAGCTCTTTTGCTAGCGGAGGAGTCCGGCTTTCTTCCTCCCCGCCGCCGGCCTCTTCTCCCGACTTCGGGGGTCTTGTCCCCCTCTTCGGTTCTTCTGCCGGGCCACCGCGCCTGGTCCGGTGGCCCGGTCTTCTGTCGCCGTCTTCCGTTCTTCTGTCGCCGCCTTCGGTTCTTCTGCCGGGCCACCGCGCCTTCTTGTAGCTCTTTTACAGGCGGTGGCCCGGTCTTCTGTCGCCGCTGTCGTCGCCGCCGCCGCCGCCTTCCGTTCTTGTTCTTCTTCTTGTTCTTCTTCTTCTTCTCCTGGAGATGTTGACTCGACGATCTCTCCGGCCGGAATGCCGGCGGGGAGGAAGAAAGCCGGACTCCTCCGCTAGCAAAAGAGCTACACACACATAGCGGAGGAGTCCGGCGAGAAGACCCCCGGAGCTGTGCAATAAAATATTTTTTCTCTGTGTTGTGTTTTTTATTGTACTTTAGTTCACAGGTGAATGGGTAGGGGTACATTGTACCCCATACTCATTCACATAGGGTGGGGGGCCGGTATCCGGGGGCCCCCTTCTTAAAGGGGGCTCCCGGATTCCGATAAGCCCCCCCGCCCGCAGACCCCGACAACCAACGGCCAGGGTTGTCGGGAAGAGGCCCTTGTCCTCATCAACATGGGGACAAGGTGCTTTGGGGTGGGGGGGCCGCGCGGCCCCCCCTTCCCCAAGGCACCCCCCATGTTGAGGGCACGCGGCCTGGTACGGCTCAGGAGGGGGGGCGCGCTCGCTCGCCCCCCTTTCCTGGCCGGCCGGGTAGCGTGCTCGGACAAGGGTCTGGTGTGGACTTGGGGGGAACCCCCACGCCGATTTTTTTCGGCGTTGGGGTTCCCCTTTAAGCCCATTCCAGGCGGCGGAGCCCGCGACGTCTCCTTCGCGGGCCCCGCCTACCTGTACACGCGCTCGAAATGGGCGGACTTTCCGAGCGGGAACAGTCCGCTCATTTCGAAAGTACAGCGGACAAGCCCACACACGGGCGGACTGTTCGCTCAAACACAGTTTCAGCGGACAGTTTTTCGGAATTTCCGAAAGACTTTGTCCGTCCAACTGTCCGCTGAAACTGTCCGCTGAAAGCCCACACACGAGCGGACTGTCCGCCCAAACACTGTTCAGCGGACAAGGTTGGGCGAACAGTCCGCCCGTGTGTACGCGGCCTAAGAGACGCCAGACAGCGGGTGACAACACAACGGAGGAAGATGGTGGTGAGGAAGAAGGCAGCAGGAGAATTAGGCGGTGGCAGGAGAGACAGCAACAGAAGATGGCGGCCAGACAGCACCAGAAGAAGAGGGAGGGTGAAGGACATTAAGTACTCTACAAACCACTATTAACTTGTCTCTTCCTGTAGTTATCTAGTTTATAAAACCCTACTAGGCACACTGATATAAAGTTACTTATGAAAACACACACACTGCTGCTAGTAAAACACTATCTTATTTATTTCCCAAGAAATTAGGAAAGCTAACAAAAAGTATTAAAAAGACATTACAATCTCACAAAGCTTACAATCAGAACATATAATACAGGAATATGAAAGATACTTATCACAAGGCCCTCCGTGAGGCTTTGCTGAGACCAGGAGAGGGCCTTCATCATGAGGTTTAAGCCGGAGCTATCACCCAGAGGCCTCAAGATGGCCAAATCATCGGGTTAGCTGAAACACAGGCTCTTTGCAGCGAACAGAGAGAGAGAGAGTATTGCCTGTGTGTGTGATCCTTTCATTCAAACATACATGTCCACTCGTAGCCACCCCCATTTGCCTTCCATCCAATAGATATCGCCAAGAGGTAATCCTTCACCTGTCTGCCCATTCTTCAGGAAGCATGCTGTATTGTCCACCAGGGGCGGAAGGGGTGGATGCCCTGGGCGGGACAATTTTACTAGAGGATGGGAGGCGCAGGTGAAGTGCCTGGACTGTACACACAGGCTGCACTAGAATACTGTACAGCTCTGCCTGCTCATCTGGGATTGGCGGACAGATTGCCCACTGAGCGTGCTATTGTCTGTAACAATTTGTAGTGGAAATGTTACTCTATAATTTTATTCTGGAACTACATGTTTTGTGTTTTGTTTTTTTATATCTTAATCTCGTCTTTTAGAAAGTACTGAGAAGGTCTTGTTAGGTCTTTTTATTTATTTATTTATTTTTTACTTTAAACCTGTGCTTCCCGTTTTCAATAGGGTGTCATAATGCATGGCCTTTTCTCAAGGCCAAGACAAAAGGGCAGCACTGTGCAAGTCTTGCCTTTACCTATTTGCCAGCATGAGTGAAAGATCTATGTTTTCTTGGGGTGTTTGTTTTGGTTTCTGGATTGTAACGAAAGCCCATTTTGGATACAACTTTTGGGCTCAAACCATATACTGTATGTCATTTATCATTTTGTTCTCCAATATTTTGACTTGTCAAACTTGAGTCTTATCTAATAAGTGGCAGTTATTTAACCCCTTTGGGTTGCATTAGTGGCACAAGTGTCAGTGTTAATTAAGCCCTGCATGCTGCAGTAGTTAATTAACACTGATGTCACTAATGCAACACTAATGGAACACAAAGGGGTTAATTAACTGCCACTTGTAACTAATGCAGAACTGACAATACACATTAACCCCATTCTTGCTGCATATCACAGATACCATTGGTAATTAACCACTTGCCAACCCGTCGCAGTACATATACTGCAATGGGGTGGCAGCTACAAGCACCGCAATGTACCCATCAATGCCTGTTTCAGCCTAGGGTCACACTGTAGCGAACACAGGGGGAAGAAGAAGCCGGAGGAAGATGAAAACTGGAGGAAGAAGTGAGGGAAAGAGTACATTTTTTAATAAAGGAATTGTCAAAAACCGACTATTGTCGCTTGTGACATTTCACTGCTTTTTTTAGGTGAATGGGGGGGCTGGGATCTGGGGGCTTCCAGATTCCAATAAGCCCCCGCCCACAGACCCCCACAACCACCGGGCAAGGGTTGTGGGGATGAGGACCTTGTCCCTATCAACATGTTTTGGGGGAAACCTCAAAGCACCCATCCCATGTTGAGGGCATATGGCCTTGTTATGGTTCGAGGGGGGCTCTCGCCCCCCCCCCATTTCCTGACCTGCCAAGTTGTTGGATAAGGGTCTGGTATAGATTGGGGGACCCCTATGCCATTTTTTTAAAAAAAAATTTGACTTTCCCCTTAATATCCATACCAAACTCAAACTACCTGGTATGGACTGGTGGGGGGAACCTACGCTGTTTTTTTTCTTTGAATTTTACTCTATGTTGCCGAGAACAGGCAATTCATTACAGCCGCAAGCAATTTAAAATTACGTTTTCTCCAGTCATCTTCCAGGACGGCACACCTGAGAGATGACTGGTCCACCTGACAGGAAACACAATCAACAACATAGTTAAAAGTTCCCTCGGGGGGGCGTGGCCTGGGCATGGCTGGATAGAGACGTGTTGTCTGGAGCTCCCGGCCGTCTCCCGGTTATCCCAACCGTTATACACTACCCACCACAGTATGCCCTCCTCAAGGAAGAAACCCTCACAGAGACAGAGCAAACCCAGCCATCCCTCACCGAAAACCCCGGCTCCCGGCGAACTCAGACGATTTTTTCCAGCTCCCACAGCGGCACTCTCCGGAGGCTAACATGGTGGCCACACGTGAGGACCGTCCGGGCTCAACGTAGTCAGAGAGGGAGCTGGACGACACATTCCATGACATGCCGCCAGACCTGCACTGTGCATCGGGTAGCTCCCAGCAACCTTCCTCGCTCTCCCTCCAGGCGGACGCAGAACTCCACTCACTGATCCAGGCGTTACCCACCAGAGCGGATATTATAGCACTGATCGGCATGGTGGAAGCGGCCCATAGAACAGAGATGGCAGCGCTGAGGACAGACGTACGCAATCTCGCGGCCCGGGTGACAGAGGGGGAATCTTCTGTGGCCTCTATAGACCTCCGTGTGGCAGCCCTGGAGGAGAGACAAGGGCTACAGATGGAGATGATGATCGACCAGCAGCTACACCAGGAAGACCTGGCAGACCGGAGCCGGAGGAACAATGTCCGGCTCCGCGGGCTCCTGGAGGCCACGGGAGGGGAAGACCTGAACGATACAGCTCTGGCCATCTTCCGCAGTATCGCAGGTGTGGAGCTGCCTGAAAGAATGACGTTGGACACACAGGACACTTGGACCCAGATCTCCAAACCCAGAACGGCCCAGAGATGTGATCTGCAGGATCCATCACTACACACTTAAGGAGCAGATCGTTAGAAAAGCGTGGGAATCAGGAGTTCCTGACTTTGATGGGGCAGCAGTTAAAATACTCCCAGACCTCTCTCGCGCTACACTGCAATGGAGGGCACTTCTCAAACCCCTGCTGGATCTCGCCAGGCGACAGAACTTTACCTACAGATGGGGATACCCGTTTTCTGTAACTTTCCGGAGAGACCAGAGATCCTTTACACTCCGGAAACCGGCATCACTCCCAGCTCTGTTTGTTTGCCTTCCTGGAAGTGGAGCCGATAACAGTCCCCAACTGGCTGGCACTCATCCCCCGGTTCCCTACACGCCAGGACCAGCTGCCCCAGCAGAGAGAGGGGTCTACTCCAGGACAGCCGAGAAGCCGCCATCGTGTGAGAGCACTCTCTGCGGAGGGGAGTCGGGAAACTTAACTCAGTGATGCTGTAAGTACACTCCCCAGTTACATTGACAATTATTTTACCCCTGCCCTGCTTCCACGGGCCCCTACCACCCCCCTATTTCTTTCGCTCCCTGTGGGCGCTGCCTGTCAGAAGCCGCACTAGAGAACAGGAAGGATTCTCACACCACACAATCCCTGTGCCCCCCTCCCCCGGTTCTTCTACGCCTGCTGAAGTCTGTCCTACAGGGAGGGCGGAGGACCCTCAATCCCTCACGCACTGGTAAGTTCTCTGAGGAGCCTGCAAGGGTGACACTTGCGGGCAGAGACCAACCCTAAGTCCTGTTTGCCTGGGAAACGTGCACTCCCTAGATCTTTAACCCCGCTGATGACTCCCTTGTTAAGCCCCGCCGGGTTATGGATGGGGTGACCCTCAGGAGCGGGGACTGTTGTGATGGTGCTGACCCCCCCCCCCCTTTTTTTTTAGGCCTGCCTTACAGCATGGGCTCATGTTTCACAGCCGGCAACGTTCCCAGCCCTTACGTTTTCTCATCCGGCTAGGACTAGGGGAGAGCGTGGACTGTGAGCCTTGGGCACGGTAATTGAGACCCAGGAGGCTGCCGCCCCTCGGACCCGGGAGGGCGGCGGGGGCTACTTTCATTGAGGGGGACGCTCGGAGATGAGTGGGTGGGGCGGACACACAGGAAGGCATTCAGGCATGCAGGCGCTGGAGACTTGCCTACCCTAACAATTCACCACCCATCGAAACTGTTCATACGGGCGGGGGGAAGCGGCACAGACTTTGCCATGAAGATGGACATTTGGGGGGTGTGCAGGGTCATGGGGGAGGGGGCAGGAGACACGGCGGTATTGAGGGGATGTACAGCTTTATTACCTGTTAGATTTGATACCCTGCTTGCAGGCTCAGGTTGAAAGGTTGAGTTCGAAGTTTTTCTGTCAAATTTTGAGTAAAACTAGTTGTTTCTTTCTTGCTGATGTGTATGTTTAACTGAATGTCATACGAATATATGCGGTCAGGGGGGCGGTTTTGGGGGCTCATCTATGGAGCCCTGCCCTCCCTCTTCCCCCAATTAGGATTGCATATCTGCTCGGGGTGCACCTGAGCACCTGGGTAAGATATATGCTAGCTCCGTGCAGTTGCACGAACTCGGGCCCCCGGGCCGAGGTATAGTAGTTGTGGTTCTTTTTTCTTTTTCTTCTCTCTTTCTCTCCACTCTTCTCCCCTTTCTCTTCCCCTGTATTCTTCCGTCTCCCTTGTTCGGAATACTCTCCTCCTCTGCACCCTCTCGATTTTTCTACCACCTACCTATTCTCGGCTAATCCCATCTACCCGCGCCCCACATCCCCCCTTCCCCCCCCCCCCCCTCCCTTGACTGCCCTCCCTCGTCCTCCCTTCTTTTCTTCCTCCTCCCTTCCCTCCCGTCCTGGACATGGCCCTAGACGCTATAAGGGGGTTGTCCCTCAACGCCAGAGGGCTTAACACGCCGGCGAATAGGCGGATGTTACTGCACGATCTTAAAAAAAACGTTTACTGACATCGCGTTCATCCAAGAGACACATTTCCGATCTGACAAACTGAATTACTTACAAAACAAACACTTCCCCTTGGCCTTCCACTCTACTAACCCATCGGCTAAATCCAGAGGAGTATCCATCTTAATCTCTAAGTAAATCCCATGGTGCACCCAAGCTACCATGGCAGACCCCTTGGGATGCTTTATGTTTCTCAAGGGGCTAGTAGGAGAAACGCAAATAACGCTAGCAACTATATACGCCCCAAATGATAGTCAGGCTGCATTCCTGGAAACCACACTGAACAAACTACAGAGCTTTCAACAAGGCCACTTGATACTAGGCGGGGACTTCAATGTCCCATTAATACCGTCCACGGACACCTCTATGGGTAAATCTTCGATTCTCCCAAGTCATCTCAAACGTATCGCCAAAAGATTTCATAGAGCCCAATTAATTGATGTATGGAGGCTACACCATTCTGGAGAAAGGGACTATACGTTCTACTCTTCCCCGCACAGAGTCTATACTAGAATAGACTACTTTATGATTCCACATGGCCAATTACATGCAGTACGTGCTACGTCGATCGGACACATCACCTGGTCCGATCACACCCCTATTCTCCTTACCTATTCCTTAGTTAGTAACACGTCACCTAGGCGACGGTTCTGGCGCCTTAACGAGAGTCTGCTACAGACTCCTGAGGTATTGGCGAAGGTGACCAGAGAACTCGACCTGAACTTCCAAACGAATGACAGGCCGGAATGCGATCCCAGCGTGCTGTGGGAGGCCCACAAGCCAGTTATCAGGGGCATCCTGATTAAACATGGTGCCCATATTAAAAGGGAAAGAGCGAAACATCTTACCCAATTACTGCAAAAATGAGACTCCCTAGGCATAAACACGCCCCATCCCGAGCGACGGAAGCAGACCTGGCAACTGTTAGAGGACAGATTACTGATCTGCTGTGGTATAAGGCCAAGGCGGCGTTACAGTTTTGCCTTGAGGTAAATTATGAATCCGGGAACAAGTGTGGGAAACTGCTGGCGAAACAAGTGAGGGAACATAAACTCTCCTCCTATATCCCCAGAGTATCCAGGACTGACGGGCAACAACTGACCCTCCCAGAGCAGATTACTCAAGAATTTAGAGAATTTTACTCTCAACTATATAACTTGCGGCCGCCTGGGTCTCCTCTTATTGACATGACGGGCTACATCAGGGAGTCCCAAGTGCCATCACTGCCTCCAGGAATCCGAGAAGAGTTAGACTCACCCATCACTCTAATGGAGCTCCAAAAAGCGTTGAGCTCTATGAAACCAGGGAAAGCACCGGGGCCAGACGGCTACACCACACAATATTACAAAACACTGATGCCAATTCTAGGTCCACGACTGCTACAACTGCGACTGCTAAATCTGATACACATAGCCCGATCTAGCGGTACACCCTGTGTCCTTCTTAACACGGACGCAGAGAAGGCGTTTGACCGGGTGGATTGGTCATATATGTTTTCCGTCCTGAGACAGGTGGGGCTAGGAGAGGTGATGTTGCGTCGCATAGCGGGAGTGTACTCCAATCCCTCGGCACAGGTAAAGGCAAATGGGATATTGTCCGATTCCTTCCAGATTAAAAATGGCACTAGACAGGGCTGCCCACTCTCCCCCTTACTGTTTGCCATCTCCTTGGAACCCTTTCTGGCCACGATCAGACTGAACCCCGACGTCCAGGGCATACGGGTTGGTAAAAGCAACACAAAATTGCGGCATACGCGGATGACCTCTTATTCACACTGACGAACCCAGCAATATCTCTCCCAAATTTGCTTAAACAATTTGAGGTTTATGGGAACATATCCAATCTAAAGATTAATTTCACGAAATCGGAAGCGATGGGGATAGCGATACCTCCAAACACCCTACAGGCGATGCAAAATGACTTTCGATTTAAGTGGACATCTACTGCACTGACTTATCTTGGCACGAAAATTCCAGCCGACCTTTCGCGAATATATGAGCTGAACTTCCCGCCTCTGCTTGCAACTACTAAAGCACTGTTATCTAAATGGCAGACAAACCTACTCTCCTGGTTTGGGAGATGTAACTTACTAAAGATGAGTATACTTCCAAAATATCTCTACCTATTTCAGGCCCTACCGGTGGCTATACCGAGCACATTCTTTAAACCAGTGCAGGCTTTGTTTACGGAGTTTGTCTGGGCCCACAGGAAACCCCGCATCAAGCGCTCACAATTAACTGCACCCAAACATTTTGGAGGCCTCGTCCTCCCGGATGTCAGAGGCTATTATTTAGCGGTTCAATTAGGCAGAGTCATTGATTGGCAACGACACGGGACATTGAAGCTGTGGGCCCAGATAGAACAGGAGCAATCCACCATCCCCCTAAATAGGGCACTCTGGTGCTGGGACGGGATCCCTATTGACCTTAAGACACATCATCTGATTGGAAACACACTGACACAAAGTGCAAAAGCTATCCTGAGGATACAACAAACAACTCAGACATCGCCTTTGACCCCTGTATTAGGGAATCCTAGATTTCTACCGGGCATGTCAACCGCACACTTCCAGACTTTAAGAGACACCGACAGGACCACGGCGTCGGGATTCGTGAGGCAGGACAGATGGCCTACCATTGCGGAACTGATGGACTCCTTAGGCCAGGCATGTCCAAAGTCCGGCCCGAGGGCCAATTGCGGCCCGCGGTCCGGTTTTGAACGGCCCGCCTGGTTGTTTAAACATATATATCTTTTGTGGCCCCCGGCGATCTCCCAGCGCCGGGGCCACAAAAGATGTATAGTCCAGCTGCCTCGGAGGGAGGAGGCGGGACGAGTGCCGTGCACACAGGAGGATAACTTCCTGTTTACACGGCAGCTGTAATAGGAAGTCCCGTCTCTGCCATTGGACGACTGTGCTGTCCATCAAAGGAGGCGGGACTTTCTCTTAAAGAGGCCGTTGTGTAAACAGGAGATTCTCCTGTAAGATGTCTTTGGCGCTCGTCCTGCCCTCCATGGCTGCACTGATGGTAATGGTGGCTGCATTCCTGGCAATTGCAATTGTGGAGCTGCATTCCTGGCAATGGTGAGTGAATTACTAGCAATGGTGGCTGCATTCCTGGCAATGGTGGGTGAAATTCCTGGCAAAGGTGGCTGCATTCCTGGCAAAGGTGGCTGCATTCCTGGCAATGGTGGCTGCATTCCTGGCAATGGTGGGTGAAATTCCTGGCAATGGTGGGTGAAATTCCTGGCAATGGTGGCTGCATTCCTAGCAATGGTGGCTGCATTTCTGGCATTGGTGGATGCATTCCTGGCAATGGTGGCAGCATTCCCGGCAATGGTGAGTGAATACCTGGCAATGGCGGGTGAATCCCTGGCAATGGTGGGTGCATTCCTGGCAATGGTGGGTGCATTCCCGGCAATGGTGGCTGCATTCCCGGCAATGGTGGCTGCATTCCCGGCAATGGTGGCTGCATTCCCGGCAATGGTGAGTGAATCCCTGGCAATGGTGGCTGCATTCCCGGCAATGGTGGCTGCATTCCCGGCAATGGTGAGTGAATTCTCTGGCAATGGTGGCTGTATTCCTGGCAATGGTGGCTGCATTCCCGGCAATGGTGAGTGAATCCCTGGCAATGGTGGCTGCATTCCCGGCAATGGTGGCTGCATTCCCGGCAATGGTGAGTGAATTCTCTGGCAATGGTGGGTGCATTCCCGGCAATGGTGGGTGCATTCCCGGCAATGGTGGCTGCATTCCCGGCAATGGTGGCTGCATTCCCGGCAATGGTGAGTGAATTCTCTGGCAATGGTGGGTGCATTCCTGGCAATGGTGGCTGCATTCCCGGCAATGGTGGCTGCATTCCCGGCAATGGTGGCTGCATTCCCGGCAATGGTGAGTGAATCCCTGGCATTGGCGGGTGAATTCCTGGCAATGGTGGGTGCATTCCTATCAATGGTGGGTGCATTCCTGGCAATGGTGCCTGCATTCCTGGCAATGGTGGCTGCATTCCCGGCAATGGTGAGTGAATCCCTGGCAATGGTGGGTGCATTCCTGGCAATGGTGGCTGCATTCCCGGCAATGGTGGCTGCATTCACGGCAATGGTGGCTGCATTCCCGGCAATGGTGGCTGCATTCACGGCAAAGGTGGCTTCATTCCCGGCAATGGTGGCTGCATTCCCGGCAATGGTGGCTGCATTCCCGGCAATGGTGAGTGAATCCCTGGCAATGGTGGCTGCATTCCCGGCAATGGTGGCTGCATTCCCGGCAATGGTGAGTGAATTCTCTGGCAATGGTGGCTGTATTCCTGGCAATGGTGGGTGAAATTCCTGGCAATGGTGGCTGCATTCCTAGCAATGGTGGCTGCATTTCTGGCATTGGTGGATGCATTCCTGGCAATGGTGGCAGCATTCCCGGCAATGGTGAGTGAATACCTGGCAATGGCGGGTGAATCCCTGGCAATGGTGGGTGCATTCCTGGCAATGGTGGGTGCATTCCCGGCAATGGTGGCTGCATTCCCGGCAATGGTGGCTGCATTCCCGGCAATGGTGGCTACATTCCCGGCAATGGTGAGTGAATCCCTGGCAATGGTGGCTGCATTCCCGGCAATGGTGGCTGCATTCCCGGCAATGGTGAGTGAATTCTCTGGCAATGGTGGCTGTATTCCTGGCAATGGTGGCTGCATTCCCGGCAATGGTGAGTGAATCCCTGGCAATGGTGGCTGCATTCCCGGCAATGGTGGCTGCATTCCCGGCAATGGTGAGTGAATTATCTGGCAATGGTGGGTGCATTCCCGGCAATGGTGGGTGCATTCCCGGCAATGGTGGCTGCATTCCCGGCAATGGTGGCTGCATTCCCGGCAATGGTGAGTGAATTCTCTGGCAATGGTGGGTGCATTCCTGGCAATGGTGGCTGCATTCCCGGCAATGGTGGCTGCATTCCCGGCAATGGTGGCTGCATTCCCGGCAATGGTGAGTGAATCCCTGGCATTGGCGGGTGAATTCCTGGCAATGGTGGGTGCATTCCTATCAATGGTGGGTGCATTCCTGGCAATGGTGCCTGCATTCCTGGCAATGGTGGCTGCATTCCCGGCAATGGTGAGTGAATCCCTGGCAATGGTGGGTGCATTCCTGGCAATGGTGGCTGCATTCCCGGCAATGGTGGCTGCATTCACGGCAATGGTGGCTGCATTCCCGGCAATGGTGGCTGCATTCACGGCAATGGTGGCTGCATTCCCGGCAATGGTGGCTGCATTCCTGGCAATGGTGGCTGCATTCCCGGCAATGGTGAGTGAATCCCTGGCAATGGCGGGTGAATCCCTGGCAATGGTGGCTGCATTCCCGGCAATGGTGAGTGAATTCTCTGGCAATGGTGGCTGCATTCCTGGCAATGGTGGCTGCATTCCTGGCAATGGTGGCTGCATTCCCGGCAATCGTGGCTGCATTCCCAGCAATGGTGAGTGAATCGCTGGCAATGGCGGGTGAATCGCTGGCAATGGTGGCTGCATTCCTGGCAATGGTGGCAGCATTCCCGGCAATGGTGAGTGAATTCCCGGCAATGGTGAGTGAATTCCCGGCAATGGTGAGTGAATTCCCGGCAATGGTGAGTGAATTCCCTGGCAATGGTGGGTGAATTCCCTGGCAATGGTGGGTGCATCCCTGGCAATGGTGGCCGCTGCATTCCTAGCAATGGTGAGCGCTGCATTCCTAGCAATTGTGGGTCTGCAGATAGACACTGATCCTTTTTTTGCTTCACAGTTCTTTATTTAAAATTTTAAGTTTTTTTTCCTGAAGTTTTCTTAAAGTGAAGGTGCGTGTTATACGTCAATAAATATGGTGTATCCAAATAATACACTTGAGCTCATCTATTCACCACACACAGCCACAAATCAAGAGAATTCTTGTGGGGAAGTGTATTAGTGCTCGGATGGACACACTTAGACCGAATTTTAATGGGTCAAAGAATGTCAGGCAAAATGGTCGGCCCTCGCGCATGTTCAGTTCATCAAATCTGGCCCTCTTTGAAAAAAGTTTGGACATCCCTGCCTTAGGCCTTTATCAACTCACATTCTGGCCGGCAGTACAACTACACCATTTCCTTCAAACTCTGAAGGATCCGCAAGCATATGCTAGGCAACTTACGACTTTTGAAGAGTTATGCTCAGGTATAGAACCTCTTCCACATGTGCTGTCCAAGACATACAATCTACTGAACACCCCCCTGACTAGCCTTTGCTACCCAGCATAAGACACTGGGAAATTGATATGCAGTGTACATTCACGGAAACACAAATACAGAATATGATTCACTTGTCCTTTAAATCCTCAATTTGCACCAAAACACAGGAAAATAACTATAAGATTTTGACGAGATGGTATCTGACACCCAGCAGACTCCAAACTATCTTTCCGAGACATCGGATAGATGCTGGAGATGTGGGACAAGCAGGGGTAAGATCCTACACATTTTCTGGTCGTGTCCCAAATTAACCTCCTTCTGGACAGCAGTCCGCTCGATCGCTTAAAAATTTACGGAATTCATAATCCCGGAGGACCCCGCTTTTTTTCTGTTGCACGTCTCTACCAAGTCATGTATTCCCTTACTCTGGAAACAGCAAAATCCCCCTACTATAACACTCTGGTTGAAAAAAGTGGAGGAAATTAATAGAATGGAAGATCTGATAATGACCGCGAATAACAAACACGAGATGTATCAGAGAACCTGGACCCATTGGAATATTTTTAAATACTCAGAAGAGGGCAAAACCCTCCTTGGTTTGGGTCAAACTAGTTAATACCAGGATTGGATAAGTTCTAGTACAGCGAACTTGGCTGTTTTAGGGGCCATGTCCATAACTGTTTCTCATCCCGTCAGAGGGTGGTGGGCGTTCCTTTCCCTCTCTGAATGGTGGTGGTGACCTGGCTGGCGCTCGGCCGAGCGGCGTGCGTCCCAGCGCTACTGCGCATGCCCAGAAGTCCGTCATGGCCGCGTGACGTCATTTCCAGGCGACAGACTGCACAAATATGGCGCCGATCACCGGAAGGAGGGATGTGGAGAGGTGCAGTGGTATAGCGCCCAGACAGCACAGCTACACTCACAGCTGCAGAGAAGGCATTAAAATCAGCAAAGAAGCAGGAGGGGACGCTCAGAATGGTGCTAAGTTCCAGACACAGCGATCCTGCTGGGCAGAGAAAACGCTATGGAGAAGGAAGGCGCACCTGAGCAGACAGCTAGTGAGGTCGCCACAGGGGGTGAGTGATCTGGCTGTGTATTGAAGGGGCAGGGTATTCTGAGTGTTGCAATTTCCCTCTCCCCTCAGGACATGGGTAGCTTAACTTTACCTGTTTATTGTTTCCAGGGGTTGGCCAGTAGGTCCAAAGGGAAAGCTACCTCTAAGTCCCGGCGCTGTGGGTATTGTAACGCAAAGCTTCCACAAGACCACAGCAAATATTTTTGCGATAAGTGCATCTTTAAGCTAGCAGGCAAAGAAACCGCTCAGGTAATGAAAGAGTGTCGCGCTTTGCAGTCTGAGATGCTAGCAACCCTCCAGTCCTTCCGGACTACATTTGAAAAAAGGCAAAAAGAGGGTCCCTCTGGTAGAGACACCCCCCCCCCCCCCCTCGCAGGAAGACCTGTCCACGTCATATACGGGAGGGTCCCAAGACCAGGTCTCCTACGTGGAGGAAGGTCAAGTTCCAGACTTGAGCTCTGGGGAGGTGGATTCAGACCAGGATATTCAGGGGGAGGCTAAGCCTGGGGGTCTCCTGTTTTCAGCAGACAACATGGAGGGTTTGCTAAAAGCTATTTATGCCTCAGAGGATATACAGGTACCAGCCCAAGATGGGGTATATAGGGGCCTAGGAAAACTGCAGTCCAGAACGTTTCCAGTTCACCAGTCCCTAAAGGATATAATCCTCAGGGAATGGAGGGAACCTGAGTGTAAACTTCTTAGGCTAAAAGCCTGGAAGAGAAGATGTACCTTTTTTAAGGACGAGGAGGAAGAATTTTATTTTTTTTTTATTCCTCGCTTAGACGCTGCCCTAGCACAGGTGTCCAAAAGGTCTGATCTGTCCTCTGAAGATTCAGGTAATATTCAGGACCAGATGGACAAGAAGTCTGAGACTTTGCTCAGGAGGGCCTGGGAGGCGAACGCGACGGCGATGTCCCCCGCCTTAACTTCTGCTTGTGTAGCCAGAAACGCAGATGCCTGGCTTGGTAGATTAATGGACCACGTCTCGCATAAGAGGGAGTCTAAGGAAATAGTTGCATATGTGGTGGACGCAGCGGTGGAGACTCAGAACCACGGCCAAATCAGCTGCACTTCTGAATTCCGCTAGGAGGGCCCTATGGGTAAAAACGTGGGATGGGGACTTCACCTCTAAGTCCCGTCTGTGCAGGATCCCCTTTGAGGGCTCCCTGCTCTTTGGCTCGGGTCTGGATCAGGTCCTCTCCCGGTCCACAGAGAAGGGAAAGAAATTCTCGATGAAGCCTAAGAGAGAAAAGGGCAAGAATTTTATTTTATTTATTTTTATTTTTTTCGTGGCCCCCGTCAAAAGGTCAACACAAGGGGAGAAGTGACCAGAGGAAGAAGTGGGGTATTGGGAAGGGAAAGGAAAAGAGTATGATCCTTTTTTCCGGTTCTTCCCATAAAGAAACCAAATGACGCCACCGTAAAGGTGGGCGCAAGGCTCTGCAAGTTCCTTTCGGAGTGGGAGAAGGTTACGCAGAGTCCATATATATTACGCAGAGTCTAGCACAGGAACCCCTGATAAAAAGATTTCTGTTGGCCAGGAAAAGGATAGTCCCGGTTAGTTCGGTCAGATCCCTGGGGACCTCCTGGGCAGAAAAGGCAGGCGCCTCAATTGACCAGATCTGCAGGGCAGCAACGTGAACGAGCCATAAGACATTTCTGAGGCACTACAGAGTGGAGCTGTTGTCTCCTCAAGACTTGGCATTTGGCAGGAAGGTCCTACAAGCGGTTGTCCCACCCTAAGGTAGACCTGAACTTCTTGCTCATCGTGTCAGGTGTGCCGTCCTGGAAGATGACTGGAGAAAATGACCAGTTACTTACCGTTAACGGGTTTTATAGGAAATCTTCCAGGATGGCAGGCCTACTTCCCTACCCTTTATGTTGGTATGGTGTATACACTCCTCACAGAATGTTCCTTGTGACACTGGTGTGGGTCTATCCTTTGCCATAACTGAGGGTCCGAGGGAGGGGTGGGGACTTTTAACTATGTTGTTGATTGTGTTTCCTGTCAGGTGGACCAGTCATCTCTCAGGTGTGCCGTCCTAGAAGATTTCCTAGAAAACCCATAACCGGTAAGTGTAATTGGTCATTTTTTTTTCCTTTAGAAATGTAAGAGATATCTCCAGATGAATATTGCAGCAAAGTCCCATTGCATGGCACCCTGTGGATGATCTGGCATCTATCTTTGTATCAAAGACCTGAAATTATGATCTACATTGATAAGCAGACCCTTCAACCATTCTGGAACACAGTCCTAGTTATCTGTCACACTGCATGTGAGACAGTATTAGGGCAGAGATACTCTGTTTGTCATGAGAATTCAGCAAAGCACACAAGAAGCTATGGGTAGCTGCAATTAAACTATTAGAATGTAGACATACTTGCATAATTATCTCTTCTGATCTGGTGTTAGTAGCATGGATAGGACATGTGGCTTAGACCGTCTCTCTCTTCTCTTCCTCCTTCTAGTATCTTTAGTAGACATGTGCAATTAGTTTCATAACAAATCAAAATTCAGACAAATTTTGAATCTTTCAGACATTTGGATGCATCCGAATAAAGAAAAATGAATTTCAACTAATACGAAAGAAATTATAGCAGCTATAACAAGTGAATTTGACATGATTCGGTAATTTGTTAAAGATCTAATGAAACAAAAGGCCAACTCAAAGTAAAACTTACAGTCCAATCAGCTGATTAATTTTGTGCTGGAGGTTGGATTACTGGCAAAGTGCAGTCCTGAGAACTGAGTGAGAAGGGTGTTGTATTGTATTTGAGCAGAGGAGAAGAGATAATGTCAATGGAAAGTCGTTTGTTTATTGAATCTATTAACACACACAAACTACGAATCATTATCACGAATATATATACATACATAAATATCGGATTTCAACTAATACGAAAGAAATTATAGCGGATATAACAAATTAATTCGACACGATTTTAGATTCAGTATAACGAATATCGACAATCTACAGAAATAATGAATTATCTGAAAATGAACGAATATAACAGAGCAAAATTATGTATTTTATGCATAACAATGAAATTAAACTAAAGCCCCATACACCAGATTTTCTTCTGATTTTTGTCTTCATATTTACCAAAACCATGTAGTGCAAGGGCCTGCCTGATTGCATACAAATTGAAAAACCTAAGGTTTTACCTCATATTGTATGGTTTTGGAAAATCTGCAGAAAATCTGATAGTGTGTATGGGCCTTTAACAAAAATTTTCGTTGTTCACAAGTCTAGTAGACCTACAGGAACATCAGAAAAAAAGGCATTAGGAGACCTTCCAACTTGCACCAATAGTCACAATACAACCTGAACCATCCCATAAGTTCCCCAACTATGGGAATTCTACTAATTATCCAGGGAAAAAAAGTAACAAGATGGATGTTTTCTTTGTGAGAGAGAAAAACGGGTTGCATTCATAAGCAGAATGCAAGGATCCAGAAACAAGACTTTGAGGCCTGCATGCAAATAGTATATACACTATAAAAATACAATTTCTGTCCAGCGTAAGGAGGCTGAATGCTCCAACCTGTCATGACTGGCAACTATTTCCTCCTGAAAAGAGGATCTTGCACATCCTATTGAAACACAGCAGGAGTCAGCCAAATTGACTCATTCAGAGATTCCATTATGACTTGAGAGGCTGTCTGTTTGATAGAACCAGACCCATGAACAGGAGAATGGTTATATGGAGTTAGAAACATATACAAAAAAGACTTTCCCTGGTAGCAGCGGTAAAATGGAGCAGTGTGGGAGAATATGCAGCTGGGTAAGAAGGGTGTTAAACCCCCCTTTAACTTCGCCATGCAATGGTTAAGGATTTGGTCAGATATATATATATATATATATATATATATATATATATATATATATATATATAATTTAATTTTTTTTATTTATTTTTTTCATGTATTATTTGGTTAACCTTTTTAAGTAAAACAATTTGCAAAAATGAAGTGTAACTGTACATCTTCTAAGAATATTAAATTGTGAAACCAGTAGGTGGCACTAGCCGTAAAGAAAAAGATTTTGTCTCAGGGTGTTGGTTCATAGTTCTGGTGCCTTGGATGCCTTATGCTGTGTACACACGGCTGAACTTTTCGATCGTGTGTGGGCTTCATCGGACGTTTGCTGTCGAAAAATCAGACAGACTTTAGATTTAGAACATGTTTCAAATCTTGTCTGTATGCTAGTCTGACGGATGAAAACTGACGATGGGACAGCTATTGGATACTGGCTATGAACTTCCTTATTCTAGTCCAGTCGTACGTCATCACAGTGGAATCCATTGGACTTTGGTGTGATTGTATGTGGCCAAGCATTCGTGAAGTCTGCCAAAAGTCAGTCGGGAAGACCGTCGGACCTAGTCTGCCGGAAAGTTCGGTCGTGTGTGCACGGTGTAAGTTATCACAGTGCATGATTTGGCACAATTTTAAATGGTGAATGTGTTCCTATATCCCCTATTAAGTAATGTTTGCTAAATGACTAAAACTATTTATTTTTTATTTTTTCCATGTTGTCAGTTAAAGTAATTTAATTTATTTGTCAAAAATAAAATAAAATTTATTGTAAGGTCATCAGCCTGCTTCAGACTGTATTCTTTAGTGTATGTAGAACCCTAACAATAAGCTTCTCATTTATTCTTTTTTGGTCTGTTAAATATATTATCGAAAGCATTTTAATATAACTGTTCAAAAAGATTTGATCCTGCCGGAATTGTAATGAGCTGCTCTCTCCATCTTCTTAGTTAACATTGTTCCCAGTTCTCTCTGTGGACTACAGAACACCTCACCCCTAAACATGTAGATGAGGAAAGGGGTAGATGTTCTTTAGTGCTAACACACTTGCTGCCTAGACAATGACAGTGGCAATGCTGCTCCTCCATAGATAAAGCACAGTAAGTGGGTATCCTCCTAGGACAGGAAGTGCGTTACTTGCGGATTCACCAAGTAAAAATACATTTTAAAAATGCATTAAAAGAGAAAACTAATAAAGTCAACACATCTAAGGGTTCTTTAGCGGCATTATATTACATTTTTGTTCTTAGGTTTAAAGAAAAAACATTGAGCCTTTTGTATAAAAAGTACGATAACCAGAATGTTTTCTGTTTACCCTAGCAACCTATCAGAGCCATTACATCTTCAATCCTGCACGGCAGAAATGACAGTTCTTATCAGTTCGGTCTTTATTCATAACACAAAAGTGAGCAATGCTTCTGTGATATTTAGCCTGAGGAGACAGTGCTGCATCTTTTCAAAAGAACTGCTCCACTCTTCTATTGGTCTAATGGGGAGAGCATTTCCTTATCTTTGCCCATAACAAAGGAAAGTCTTATTTCCACTGCATTATACTAGGAAGCTGCTTGGCACTAAACTCATATAAAAGTTCAGTGTGGGAGAAAAAAAAAAAAATGTATTCCATTTCTAAACTTGGTTAATTCATATTGAGGTATTATATACAGAAGCACACATCGGTCAACCTATTCCTTGAATCAATTATGAAACATAAAAAGTATCAAAAACATTAGATCTAATTAAATATGTTTTTATATCTAGTAAAATGTATTGTGTATGTGTGTGTGTGTGTGTGTGTATGTGTATATATATGTGTGTGTGTGTGTGTGTGTGTGTGTGTGTGTGTGTGTATATATATATATATATATATATATATATATATATATATATATATATATATATATATAGCACTGACCCCCGAAGGAGCAGCTGAAAATTTGTTGGGCTTACTGTTGCCTTCTCCACCTCGCATGCTTCTAGGGGTTTCCCGAGGTAGTTGACCCAAGAACTGCAGAGACTGACGCCAGATCCACTTAAAGGGATTTTTATTTGCAAAACGTAGTTAACGACACAGTCCTTTAGCATAGGATTAGAGGGTTTAGGTGGAAAGTCCAGGTACTCTTATTGTCAAACTCAGTAAGAAACAAAATCTCTCACTTCAGTAAATCCAGAGAATAGCCATTCACAACTGGGTCCTCACCCTAATTGGATAGTCCTTCTCTCACCAGGCCTAGCAGCCAACAGGGTGTTTAAATCAGGAACAAGTCTCTGCCACCGCCTTTGCTATAGAACACATGAGGGAAACTTGAAGGCTTGTAGAACACTCGTGTGGTAACAGTATCTTGCAGCCAGACCGGCGATATCACACAAGATTGGATTCACGTAGGTCCTTCAGCTTGTCCAGGCTCTTGTTGAGAAGCCAACCTTTGCGTGGCCTTCTCCCAAAGAGTCCTCCCCTGGATACCTTCACAGTTGCTGGGCCTCTCCACTAACCGAGACGGCACCGGATCACCTCCTTCTTTCAGTTTCCGTGCCTCGGGCTAGCCAGCCCCAAGACTTAAAGAAGGGTGGATCCACACCCCAGGCCATGGAGGTCCTGGGGGCTGGTCAGGAGGACCAGGACCAGGACCATGCAGTCAGAACATGCTTCTGGACTGGAACCCTGAAACATGTGACATCCCCACCTTAAGTACCCTCTGCCAGCAGGCGCAGCAAGAGCGACACTCCCACTGGGCTGCTTCAGAGAGAAAGTAACCTTAATGCACCCAACTAGACTGTGGTTCAATTCCTGCCAAAAGTGACAGCCCAACCCATTACCAGGCAGAACACCCTGCAGTCGAGCCAGACTAATGCTGAGGTCAAAATTTAGAACAATTAAACCCAAACCAAACTACGGTTTAAAGGTGAATTTAAAATTGAAAAAAAACACATAACGCATGCTCTTTAGGAGCTGGCGCTATATATATATATATATATATATATACATATATATATATATATATATATACATATATATATATATATATATATATATATATATATATACACACACACACACACACACACTTTCTCACAAAAGTGAGGTATCTTTTCATGTGACAACACTGAAAAAATGTATACATTGCTCCAATGTAAAGTAGTGAGTGTACAGCTGTCCCCTCAAAATAACTTGACACACAACCATTAATTAAGGAGGGGTGGGTAGATATAACCAGGGCTACTCCAAACCATGTTTTGACCCTTAATCACCCAAAGATCATAGGACTTTTGCGGTACCCAAAATCACAAATCATAAATAAAAAAGGAACATATCATTTATTAGAATATATAAGAAATTCATAAATCACAACATAAATATCAAAACTATTTTTTACAATACAAATATATTAAAATTCCTGGGTGGTACTCCCCACAATTGAGTGGGGGTGTAATTGATGTTGGTGTAGACGTAACCTCAACTAGTTTTGCGGCACTGGTTGCTTCCTCAGGAGGCGTCAGCCCAAAAACGTCTAAAGAAGATACAATACAAAATTATAGTAACAAAGCAAAAAAAAATATTGATAATTGAACAATTTGACATTGATAATCATAACAAAACAAAAATATTGGATTATTTAATTAAACTATGCGACTCACCAACAAAACCCAAGAGGAGTTACGCGGCAAAACAGACACCAAAATGAGGGTGTTTCCCCTGGGGGCAGGCACGGGGGTATATGTTTGCAGGGTAGAAAAGTTCTATAAATAAACATATCGGGGGGTTTCCATTTAAGGCTTGCACACAGGTTAGAGAAGAGAAAAGGGGAAAAAGGAAGAGGAATAAGGAGAGTGAAAGAAGAGAAGGGAAAGGGAAGGGGAGAAAGGGGGGGGTGAGGGAAGAAGGGGAGGGGGAGAGAAATGAGAGGGGAGGGGAGAGGGAGGGAGGGGAAAGAAGATGGGGAAGGGAGAAGCCCGGGGGGAAAGGGGGAGGGGAGGGAAGGGAAAGTGGGTGAAGGTGGGAGAAGGGAATATAGGGGGAAGGGGGGAGAGAGAGGGAGGGAAAGGGGGGGTTGGGGAAGAGGGGGGGGGGGGAAGGGAAGGGAGGTGGGGGGGGGGGAGGACAAGCTTTAACAGGGAGAAGCTCAGTGGTACAAATTGATCAAAAGCACTCTGAGCTGGTGCCTGGTGAGAAGTCAAGCAGAGCCTGAAACAACATGTAAAAAGTATGAATATAAAATGGGGAAGTGCAAACAGGCTCACAGGTCGGAATGTCAATCAGACCGACAGAGGGACCAGAACTGGCATCAGCGGGGGGTGCAGTATAAAAGGGCTTACCTAGCTGCCAAGGTATAGAGAGTGATCCTGGGTGTAGAGCCGCCCTGCGCAGGCGAGCGAACGATAGCCTTTTAAGCCCCCAACCCGCTCAGAGTACTTTTGATCTGTTTGTACCACTGAGCTTCTCCCTGTTTAAAGCTGCATATTTCTTAGTTACCAATTCCCGGGTGCATTATTCCCAAATCTTATTGTCAGTAGGTGGGTGCTTTTTTAGCACACCTTCTGGACATTGGGTGATCCTTCTGGGTTTTCTACTTTACAACATTTACACAAACCCTCCTTCCTCTTCCTTGCCCTCCCTTCCCTTTTTTTTGTTTTGTTATGATTATCAATGTGTAATGGCTCAATTGTCAATATATATATATATTTTTTTTTTTTTGCTTTGTTACAATAATTTTGTATTGTATCTTCTTTAAATGTTTTTGGGTTGACAACTCCTGAGGAAGCAGTTCTGCGAAACTAGTCGAGGTTACGTCTATACCAACATCAATTACACCCCCACTCAATTGTGGGGAGTGCCACCCAGGAATTTTAATATATTTGTAATATAAAAAATTGTTTTAATATTTATGTTGTCATTTATGAATTCCTTGTATATTTTCTAATAAATGATATGTTCCTTTTTATTTATATTTGTTGTTTTGGGTACTGCAATAGTCATACGATCTTTGGGTGATTAAGAGTCAAAACATGGTTTGGAGTAGCCCTTGTTATATCTACCCACCCCTCCTTAAAGTGGTTGTAAACCCTTACAACCAACTTTGACCTACAGGTAAGCCTAGATTAAGGCTTACCTGTAGGTCCAAGAAATATCTCCTAAACCTACACGGTTTAGGAGATATTTGCCGAAAGGCAGGCGCACTGAGCGCCGCGGTCAAAGGCGATATGCCGCAAGTGGCTGCTCCCATGCGCGGGAGTGACGTCATCACGGCTTTGCCGAATGACAGCGGCGGAGCGGCGAGGCCCACCGAGAAGATGAATGCGCCGTACTACAGGGGACAGCGGTGACTTCGCTGGCTCCTATGTCAGGTAAGTGACACATAATGGACTACTATGAGATGCATAGTAGTCCATTATGCTTTACCTTTGCAGGGAATGAAAGAGGAAGTAAACTCATCAGGGTTTACTTCCTCTTTAACTAATTGTTTGAAATGTAGGATGATGGTACCTTTAACTTTATTGTTACATTATTTTGAGGCTAAATTTGTCTAAACCACTGGCAACAAAAGGGAGTACACCCCTAAGTGAAAATGCCAATATTGGGCCCAATAAGCGATTTTTCCCTCCTGGTGTCATGGTGCTCATTAGTATTACAAGATCTCAGGTGTGAATGGGGAGCAGGCGTGTTAAATTTGGTGTTATCACTCTCACTCTCTCATACTGGTCATTGGAAGTTCAACATGGCAAAGGACTCTCTGAGGATCTTTTTTTTTTTTTTTGTTAATCTTTTTATTTAATTTCTTAGACAAACAAGCAAAACACGACAACAAATGATACACATTGAATCTGAAATACATTAGTAGAATAACACGATCCCATCACAGTGCATAGCAAAAAAGGAAAAAAAGAAACAAACAAAGATTATAGTAATTACCAAAGAGAATATATTATACATTTTCTAGGCTATCCCATGTAGACATTCAAATGTCAAGCCTCACCCCATATACTGCGGGAACAGGAGGAAGCATACATAGGTCCACTCTATCACCAATAGCCCCAGGTATCCCCTATGGGGAACACCCATACAATGAATCATTACGCCTATCTATATTAGATGCCTTGTACGATTTGTCCACTTTGCCCAGACTTTATCATATTTACTAGGGAAACCTCTTCCCCCCCCCCCTTTTTTTTTATTAGGTGTCTCTATAGAATTGAAGATTATTTATCAATTGTTTCGAATATAAAAGCGTAGGAGGACAGGGTTTCTTCCAATATAATGCAGTGGCTTTCTTGCATAGAATAATGTTGTATTAATAAATATTCGCTGAATCACTATAGGGGTAATAGCCTCTACCAAACCCAGCAAATAAACAGACATTAAAGGAGCAGAGGTGATAGTTTATTAAATTCACCACCTCCACCCAAATTTTTTTTTATACATAGGCAAGTCCAAAAGAATCCCCTCGAGATGCTCCGCACATCCAGCAGTTAGAAGAGCAACCAGAATTTATCTTTCGAAGTTTATAGGGCGTGATATATGCTTTTTGTACCCATTTAAATTGGATCATGCGGTCCCTCAAGGGAACCAGAGATCTCAGAGGGAAATCCCATACACAGATCTGGTATATCTCGCATCCACCTAGCTCGAAGACCCTCTAGTGGCAAAATAGAAATTTAAAATAAGATGAGCGTACAGTCTTGAGGTAGGCTTATTCAGACACTCAGACCTAAGTACTAATTCCAGAGTGGATTGTATCCTCATTAAATCCTGTGGAAACTGTGCATAAAAAGTGTGTAGAAGCTGGTAGTATCTAAATAGATAGGAACTAGGTAGAGTAAAAGTTGAGGTAAGTGTGGAGAAAGTAGATAATTTAGTAATCACTTGAGAAAGTAATTTAGAATTTTTTTTGGTCCATGCAATAGGCTCTGGTGTTTTAAAAAATTGGGGAAGAGTAGGGTCAGGGGCGTACCAAGCGGGGGGTGGGGGGGGGCGTTCCGCCCCAGGTGCCACACATTGAAGGGGGTGTAAGTGGCTGGGTGGCATTGCTATGGGGTTCACTTTGCACTCAGACACTGTCTGACAGAATCCTGAAGGGAATCCCTGGCTCTGGCTGCTCTGTTTTTTGTGAACTGGAACACCCCCAGCACTGCGTCCAAAATGGTATGGTCTAGTTTCTGTTTTCACCTGCTAGCTCCACCCACCACTGCTGAGCAGCCGAGCTGAGTGTGTCATCATTCAGCGTGGGGGTGGCTGCTGCTACACACTGTGTGTCCACACCATCTTCTGGAGTCTAAACCTCCCCAGCTGAGAGCTGAGGTGAGCTGGTGATAGAGGGTGTGTGGGTTGTTAGAAAACACTGGAGGAGTGTGTCTGTCCTGCCATCCTTACTGTGCTGGTCTGTCATAGAAGGGGGGGGGGGGGTGTTGCTGTGTCCACCGCCACCCAGGCATAGTGTAGCTGACCTGATGGGGGGGGGGGAATACAGGCGTGTGCTGTGTACAGGTTGCAGAATGCAGGCGTGTGCTATGTACAGGTTGCAGAATGCAGGCGTGTGCTGTATACAGGTTGCAGAATGCAGGCGTGTGCTGTATACAGGTTGCAGAATGCAGGCGTGTGCTGTATACAGGTTGCAGAATGCAGGCGTGTGCTGTATATTGCTGTGTGACCACCACCCACCTATAGTAGCTGAGCTGTGAGCTTACCTGGTAAGGGGAGGGGGGGTGTTGCTGTGTTCACAAACCAGGTATAGAGTAGATGAGCTGATCTGATAAAGGGGGGACTTACACCCACATCTTGCAGCCATCAGATTCGTCCAGCAAGCAGCAGGTCACAGCAGCATCTTGCCATCTTCCCTGCGGCCATCAGATCCCATCCACAGTCCAGCAAGCAACATGGCTTGTCAGCAGGTCAGTTCCCAAATCTGAATCAAATCATCAATGCCAATGCTGTCCCCAGGGAGGGATCCAATCCAGAGATCGCCATACAGTGGGATCGCCATACAGTGGGATCTCTGGATCGGATCTGTCCCTGAGGACAGTAGATAATGCAAAGTATGGGCCATACTTTGTATTGTCGGCTGTCTCCCCGTCTCACTCTGTCTCCCTCATAGTAGCTACAGTCCAGCTATCCACTTTCCTGACCTTGGCACGATATGTCCAAAAATGTGGCATCTGCTCACACCTGAGTGACTGACACCTCTGTCCTGTCCCGTCTATCTGTCACTGGCTACCATGGATGAACAGCATCGGCTGTTATTGCAAGGAGTGGGAGGGGACGTCACCATCCCCCCACAGCTCCGCCCAGGTCTCCTATCCCACCCACAGACCTGAGCCACCAGCCAGCTGGCCAGAGACCCGAACAAAGCCAAATTTGCCTTTGATCAGGTCTCTGATGTAGAAATCTGGAAGCGACAGCACAGTGTCACTTCTGGTTTACTCTGTAGCCAACAGCGCCATTTAAAAAAAAGCAGAATTAAAAAACACTGATCTTGGCAGAGGAGGGTGTTTTTTGTGGGTGTTTTTACAGCTGGGGGGGGGGGTGCCAGATATAGGATGGGCCTTGGGTGCCAAATGCTCAAGAGGTCAAGGAGAAGGTTCAGGTGAAGCCGGGTCAAGACACTGGAAACAGGAACAGATCAGGTTAACAAGCACTAGCTGAAAGACCACTCAGAAAGGTTCATGTGTCAGTGCTCAGTTTAAATAACTACTTGGTGCCCATACATGCACCTGTGCACGTGCATTGGCGTGCACCTGTGTGTGCACATTGGCGGATGCTTTGGCGCACGCCTGTCCATGCACACGCCAATGCAAGTCCTTCTTTACACTGGTGCGCCCATACGTATGCGCAGGCATGCATCTGTTAGCCGGACTTCTCTTACAGAGCCATTGTGGAGAATGTCAAAATAAATACATAAATTTAGGTATAGTTTTCATTTTTAAAAGATTAATGCAAAACAACAATGTCCAATTTACCTGCCCTGTAACTGTTCAAAAGGAATCCAGTATATCTAGGGCCCCTTTTAACGAGGGGCCAGCATCATTTAAAAATAATAGAAGATCGTCTGCATACAAAGCTACCCTCTCTTCCAACTAACCAAACCGCAATCCCTTAATATTGCGGGAAGTGCATAGAGCCTCCGCCACCAGCTTCATGGCAATCGCAAAAAGGGCTGGAGAGAGAGGGCAACCCTGCCGAGTTCCCCTAAATAATGAAATGGGAAATGACAACCCTCCTCCCATTTTTACTGCAGATGTGGGACCTGTAAGACCTGTAACCATTTTATAAATACCATTGGAAAACCCATTCTGCGGAGTACTTCCCTCAAGGAGGGCCACTCCAGGGTATCAAAAGCCTTCTCGATATCTAAGGAAGCAATGACCCTAGATCCTATATTAAGATGTGAAGCATAAATATTAGTATATAATCTTCTCAAATTCACATCAGTAGCCATGCCAGGCATAAAACCTGTCTTATCTGAGTTGATAATATTCGACATCAAAGGTTGTAGTCGTCAGGAGATTAACATAGTCAAACTCTTGAAATCTACATTCAAAGGAGCAATAGGCCTATATGAAGCACAAGAGGATGGATCTTTTGGATGCTTGTAGATTAAAACTATATGAGCATGACTCATTGATTGTTGGAAGGAAGGAGCCTTGCCAGTACAGGAGCTAAGAGCTCTCCATGAACTCTATAAAATTCAATAGGAAGGCCATCCGATCCCGGTGACTTCCCCAATGTAAAGGAGCCAACGACAGAAATGACTTCCTCTGATGTTATAGGACGTACTAGCATCTTCCTCTCATTATCTGTTAACCAGGCCAGTGCGACTGAATCCAGCCACTAGGCTAAGTCAGTCGGCTGGAAACCAGAAGTCAACTAAGATGTATATAATGTCTGATAAAATTGCCAAAAAGTCTCCAGAATTTTAGGCTGTGTACAGGTCATATCTCCAGAGGAGGTGTGTATTTCCGAAATCGGAATACTAGGTTGTTCATGTTTAGCCATCATGGCCAAAAAACAACTATTACGGTCTCCCTGCTCAAAACAATTCTGTTTATTTTTATATAGGTCTATCCTCGTGGCCTCAGCCATATGCAAATGTAAAGCCCGTTTGCTATGGAGTAAAGCATTAAAATTAAATTCTGAAGGATCTGCAGTATATTGGGCTGTTTTTTTTCTCCACCATAGATTTCAAAGCATCATTCTTTACTCGTTGAGACTTCTTGAACACTTTAATAGCGGACATATATCGTCCTCTTAAATAGTCATTCCATAGTATTGTCGAAGTGGATGACCCTGTGTTAAACTTCCAATAATCTACTGGAAGGGGCGAGATTTTATTAGCTATATCTGGATGTGAAATCCAACGTGTGTCTAATCTCCACAGTGCTGCATCATGAAAGTGCAGACGAAGTGTAAGCATAAGCAGAGCATGGTCAGCTAAACTACTCAGTAAATATTTAACATCTACCATATCCGCTAGTGTTGCCAAATTAACAAAAGCTAAATCTATGCGGGATGTCGTCTTTTATAAGAGGTTGGAAAACACGAATATGATCTAATTAATGTTTTTTTCCCCATCGCAAAGCTTCTACCATGTCTACCACCTGGGCCAATTAGAGAGCTCTACAAAGAAATTTTTAGGACAAATTATTCTATCCAAAACAGGATCATGTATAGCATTAAAGTCGCCCATTATAAGTAGCTTAGCTGGACTGTAATATTTTTTTTCCCACAAGACTATATAGGGGGTCCCCACAAAAGGAGGTGGTATATATACTGACCATTATATATCTCTGGCCCCACAGAAGAAACACAGCCAAAACATATGTACCCACAGGGTTAGAGAATACATCTTCCACCATGCAGGGTAAGGATCTACTAATCAATATTGAAACCCCTCTAGAAAATGTGGAATATGTAGCATGGTAAGCCTTCTATACCCAAGGCTTCTTAAGGGCCAAAAGCTTGCTCCCCATAAGGTGAGTTTCTTGAAGTAACGCTATGGGGGTTATTTATGGAAGGCCTTTCCTACCTTTCTCCAACACCATCCCCAAAAAACAAGGCGACGTGGAGAAGGCCTTATCCCCAAATCTATCAAAAATAGGCAACTATAAAATATTTGTCCTATAAAAAGGGGGAAAGAGTGAGAGTAAAAAAAAAAAAACAAGGGGGTGGGGAGGGGCAGCAGAGGTGTGGGGGAAGGCAAGAAGAGGTGCCTCCACAAAACAGTTCACTCCCACCGCCCCAGATCTGTGCTCCGAGGCAAGAGGGGAGAACTGTAGTTGATTCTGGGGGTGTCTAGGAGAGGTCCACAAAGCGCTGATTGGATTATTAATTCACTTATCTTCCATCTCTAGCCAGACGGAAGCAGCAGCTGGGGTGTCAAAAAAAAAAAAATGTCTGTCCACCATCTATAATGCACAATCTGCTAGGAAAAAGAAGACTGAACTGTATACTCTTTTCACATAGTCTCTTACGGATCTCCGTAAAGAACTTACGGAGTTACTGAACTTCTTGAGAATAATCTGGAAAAAGTCTTCTAGCGTGGAGACCCTATTTTCCACCTCAGAGACCCTTGTTTTAAACCTATCTAAGTCCCGGCGGCTCCGAGAAACATCTGAAGCTATAAGATGCATTTACCCTTTAAGAGTCTCTTTACACTCCATAATATCTGCCAAAATAGCTGCGGCTGAGGAGGAGTCCTCCATGGAGGTGGCTGTGAGGGATACACAGAGGAATATAGTCGCTCCACAGCACCAGGCAGCACTAGGTAGCTGAGAAATAGCAGTCATTATTGCTTTTGCTGTCTTTGCTTTCTTTGTAGGGATAATTACTGCTGCAGAAGTTGTATCTGGCCCTTGATGTCACTAACTTGCTTGTTGTTGCTGAGCGAGTCTGCGCCTGAGACATCTATTTCCAGCCAAAGGGGACCGTCTTTATTCTCTCGGAAGATATAATTATTATAATGAATAATTAGAGCCCTATTAATGTGTAAATTGACTGAGGTTAGCTATAGGTCAAGATATATGAGAAATATAGAAGAAATCCCCATCCTTTACTCTGCAAATGGTGTATAACAGTAATTTTAATATAGTATAGTAATGATGTAAAATATGATAGCACGTGCTGTAAGGATGGGTCAAGGGTCACAGCACAGCAACAGATGAAAATAAAAATGTCTGCTTTTTTTCCCCCTATTTTCCTTACCAACCCCCCCGCCCTTTTCATCGTTTGCAGCAAAGTCTTATTCCACGTACACACAACCGGACTTTTCTACGGACTTTGTCCGACGGACAATCCGACGAACTTTGCAGCTGAGGTCCACCAGACTTGCAAACGATTGGACTTGGCCACACACGATCACTCCAAAAGTCAGACGGATTTGAACGTGATGACGTAGAATAAGGAAGTTAATAGCCAATATACTAATATTACAAGAAGGATTTGAGGCAGCCTACATCGTCAAAAGATCTGTGGTGATGTTAAGCGCTGCACAAACTGTTGACGCTATATAAATCCTGTTTAATAATAATAATTCTCCAAGATATTTGGAAAAACCTTCCTGCTGACTTCCTTCAAAAACTATATGCAAGTGTACCTGAAAGAATTGATGCTGCTTTGAAGGCAAAAGGTGGTCACACCAAATATTGGATTTCATTTGGATTACACTTCTGTTCATTTACTTTCTATTTTGTTAATTGATAAAAAGTAAACTATTAACCTTTCTATTTCTGAAAGCATTCTTAATTTACAACATTTTTTCACACCTGCCTAAAACTGTTGTATGTATACAGTATACAATGCCTTGAAAAAGTATTCATACTGGTTGAAATTTTTGGGGATTTTATGTGATAGACCAACACAAAGTGGCACATATAATTGTGCAGTAGAAGGAAATTGCTAAGTGGTTTTCAAAATTTTTCACATATAAATATCTGAATCTGTATATCCACCTTTCACTGCAATTACAGCTGCAAGACTTTTTGGGGATGCCTCTACAAGCTTTGCACATCTAGAAGTGAAATTTTTGACTATCCTTCTTTTCAAAATAGCTCAAGCACTGTCAGATTGGATGGAGAGCGTCTGTGAACAGCAATTTTCAAGTCTTGCCACAGATTCTCAGTTGGACCTAGGTTTGGACTTTGACTGGGCCATTCTAGCATATGCATATACTTTAATCTAAACCATTCCATTGTAGCTCTGGCTGTTTGTTTAGGGGAGTTGCCCTGTTGGAAGTGAACCTCTGCCCCAGTCTCAAATCTTTTGCAGACTCTAACAGGTTTTCTTCTAAGATTGCCCTGTATTTGGCTCCATCCATCTTCCCATCAACTCTGACCAGCTTCCCTGTCCATGCAGAAGAAAAGCATCCCCACAACATGATGCTGCTGCCAGTTTTCCACCATACATAGCGTTTTGCTTTTAGGCCAAAAAGTTCAGTTTTTGTCTCATCTGAGCAGAGCACCTTCTTCCACATACTTGCTGTGTTCCCCACATTGCTTCTCGTAAACTGCAAATGGGACTTCTTATGTCTTTCTTTCAACAATAGCTTTCTTCTTGCCACTCTTCCATTAAAGGCCAGATTTGTGGAGTGCATCAGTTGCCCTGCAGACCGATTCTCCCACCTGAGCTGTAGATCTCTGCAGCTCCTCCAGAGTTACCATGGGCCTCTTGGCTGCATCTCTGATTAATGCTCTCCTTGCCTGGCCTGTCACCTTAGGTGGACGGCCATGTCTTGGTAGGTTTGCTGTTGTGCCCTGCTCTTTCCATTTTCGGATGATGGACTGAACAGTGCTCCGTGAGATGTTGAAAGCTTGGGATATTTTTTTATAACCTAACCCTGCTTTCAACTTCTCCACCTGTATACCTGACCTGTCTGGTGTGTTCCTTGGCCTTCATGGTGCTGTTTATTCACTAAGGTTCTCTAGCAAACCTCTAAGTGCTTCACAGAACAGCTGTATTTATACTGAGATTAAATAACACACAGGTGGACTCTGTTTACTAATTAGATGACCTCTGAAGGCAATTGGTTCCACTAGATCAAGGGTGCCCAACCTTTTAAAGAGCGAGGTCCACTTAAGCGACTTGGTAACTGGTCGTGGGCCACAATGACCATCTGTTCAGATAAAAGGGGATGGATTGGAGTGGAGATAAGTGGGGTGTAAACGGCCACAGGTCAGTTTTTATATCTGCAGCTCAATAGAGGTGAACGGAGGGTCAGACTGGTAGCGTCAATGGGGCCTGAGGCTGTTTTTACACTGAAGGGTGCAGACAAGTGCACCTGTGGCTTTCCTGCAGGTTAGCTGTACTTTGCCATAGACTTCTTTTTATATCCTGCGGGTGTGGTGCATTTTCTGAAAGCCCACCAAACCTGCAGCTAACAGAAGTCTATGGCCCAGTGCAGGTAACCCGCAGGTGTTCTGCACTGCACCTGCGGATCGGTTTGAAAGCGGCTCAGTAACCACCGCAGAACAGATATGCCCATATATACACTGTGATTTAAGTAATAATAAACTTACCTGAATGGAGATCTGTTATTAAAGGTATCAGTGGCTGTTGTCCAAGGCAGAGTGCATTTGTTATCACTCCACCTGTGATAGGAGTTGGCGCTATATAGGAAGCATCGGCTTATGCGGCTCTGCAGCCACTTCCTCTAACGGTGTGTTTTTGTTTTTTTTGTTTTTTTTAATAGAAGCTCTACCAGTGGATTTATTCACAACACTGATGCTCTGGGATGGTGGGTTAGCGACCCATGATCTGGGCTTGCCAACCCATCATCCCAGAGCAGGAGGTCCCGGGCCACATCAGAGGGCTCATAGGGCCCCCGGGCCACCGGTTGGACACCCCTGCACTAGATTTTAGTTAGGGGTATCAGAGGGAGGCTCTGTCACTGTAAGAATTCAGGAAAATGTCACAGGATCTGCATTTAGGGTCAATGCGAGGTTCACAACTATAATTTCTGAGTGGAGAAAGGCTTTCTCCAGATTCTGTTGTCCTGGATCAGGACATTCCATCCTATTACCGTGTTTTTCTAAATGCCTGCATCTACCGCTTCCAGTGTGGGAGATGGGAGGTCTCACCCGGGATCAGGGGGCCACACCCAGAAGCCAAGAGACAGAGGGTCTCATTGAGGGTTCAGACGGTCCAGCCAGAAGACAGTAAGTCTTGCTTCCAGGAGAATGCCAATCCTTAAGCTATAGGTGGGCTGTGCTGTGACTGAAGGCTAGAGAGCCAAGTGTTTCAAGAGAGCAGGACAACTCAGTCAAAGGGACTTGTAAGAGGAGCAGGAGTGCTGCCAACAAGTGAGCCAGGTGATTCCGTATTTTCGTTTATGCATGCTATCTGGAAGAAACCTCTGTGTGGGCAACTAATATACATGAACTTTTCCATTTATTGAATAAAAGTGGGCTTCCATGCCCTAAAACACAGTATTGGACTGGTGCAACTCATTGTAAACGCACCCATTGCTTGAGTTTAATCACCTGAATTCTACAATATCTACTGTATAGCAAATCAAAGGGTGTAGTCCATAAATCTGTGAAAATGTGTGTGGTGTTTTTTTTTTGTTTTTGTTTTTTTGTTTTTTTTCTTATAAAGCCGAGTGCAAATCATAAATCCCAGTTCATCAGTAAAGCAACCATTTCAAATCACCACATTCTTTGTCAAGCTACATTTATTAGTAAATCAATGATTTTGGATGACCATGTTCTTTTGTCATTCAGCTTGACAAAGAATGTGGTCTTTCGAAACCATCGCTTTACTGATAAAATGTGATTTTTATATTTGCACTTTGATATACAAGAAAAAAAAAAAAAAGCATTTTTACAGATTTAACCACTTGCCTACTGGGCACTTAAACCCCCCCTCCTGCCCAGACCAATTTTCAGCTTTCGGTGCTCTCACACTTTGAATGACAATTACTCGGTCATGTAAGACTGTACCCAAGTGTTTTTTTTTGTCCTTTTTTAAATACAAATAGAGCTTTCTTTTGGTGGTATTTGATCACCTCTGGGTTTTTTATTTTTTGCGCCACAAAGAGCAAAAGTGGTTAAAAACATTGTGCTCAATCCTGACACACAGTCAAATGCTCTGCTCTTTAGGTGTGCCATTAATTATAAATAGTACCCCACATATTGGCAAACATGGGGTACTTTTGGTGTGGCGCAATGTTAAAAAAAAGGGTCAGGGACTTCTTTTCCTGCATTTCTCCGGGTAGGGAAGCCCATTGAAATGAATGGGCTGCCCTACACGCAGCACGCAGCCACACAGATGTGAACCAAGGGCTTGCTCACACGTCAGATTGGAGGGGTGGTAAAACCACATGGTTGAGCTGTTTTTACCACCCCCAACTTCTCCGGCTTTAGCTGCAGAGGCAGCAGCTAGGAGTGTATACATGCTGTGGCTGCAGGTGGAGGTATACCCAGGGGGAATGGGGCTGCACTGCAACTACCCCACAACTGTGTGCATTGCATGGTTGTGGTGTGGTGATGCTGCATTTACGGGCTTAAAACCTATTGCCTCATTAACGCCTGCCAAATGCCTCTGAAAAGTGATCCGAGCATGGATTGCTTTTCAGAGGAGAAACAGTCCTTGCTGCTATCACAAACAAGTCCTAAAAAAGCAGTTCTGATGGTACAGGAATGGGGGAGGGGGGGGGGGGGGTGGCAAGATTAAAAGTAACATATACACATACACACATGTATAAAGCCCTTTTGAAACATTCTAGCCAAGTACTGCACTGTAGGGGCAAGTAGAGAGCACAGCACACTCCTCCTCCCTTTACTTTCACTTTGCTGAGGCTGATGAAGCTCCCTCACAGTGCTGATGGGAATAGGGAGATTGGGCTCATCTGACATCCCTTCTCTACCATGATCTCACGTCACACCTGAGGACCTCTGACAGTCTAGTGTGTTACTAGTAGTGATAGTAGGTAAAAGCAGTTTTGTCATTGAATTGGGGTCAGGGTTAATAAAGGCCAGGGCTGGAGTACTCATCCTGGCAGTTCTTTAAGAATGTTGGCAAATGTTCTGGAACTAGTGGGTGGAGTTGAGCAGCTGTCTTGAATATTTATGCGCCCTCAGCTAATCCCAAGGTGTAGACCTGGCAGGGGACTGAGAAGACCATAAGTAGACATGAGCCATGCCAGTGGAGGAAGTCGGGTGGAAGATGGAGAAAACAGTGCTGTGGAGAGGCTGTCCTTGAGGGGTCCCCTGCTAGGGAGGAGTTTTGCCTCAGGCTTGAGCTTGGGAGGCTCCCCTGAATGGATTCCACCACAGAAGGCATTTGAAGGAATTTATGACGCAAAGATAGCAGGAGAGACAGGGAGTAGATCAGCACAGTACAGGGACAAGAGGGGGGAAAAGGGTCAGCTGGAACAGTGCTCTCTTGAAAACCATGATGTGCCAAGTCTTCATCTAACCATGCCCTGGGGAATCTCCATGTGTATGTGTGCCACTTGGAAGGACTGTGGGAGGGCAACAGCCAGGTGGGCTGATGGCATCCAAGTGGGCTAGCAGACTTCTGCAGTGGTAGAACTGGTCTTGGTGTCTACAGAGTGACAGAAGGAGATGTTGTTCACTCTACTAGTGCTACTTTATCCACAAAGGGACGAGAAGTTCCTAATCTGTAATTGGATGTTGCTGAATTAGCAAAGTGACTGTTGGTTCACTATGTACAGCACCTGCTGATTACTCCAGATGGAACTAAGTTTTTGCAGGAGGAACAAAGAGGGTTTCTTTGTAAATAGGAAGGAAGTTGTCCCCTTTTGTTCTATGTTGTGGACATTTTCAAGTTGGGCATCCCATCCCAGCACTGGGCTCCACTCAGTAGTATTGCACTCATTGAGGATACTGTGTGCTCTCACACACAGCACCGAATGAGGATTACTGTCAGCAAAGCTTGCCCCCCTCCCCATGCAGTCTTTGGTTGCTAGGACTACCAGCATCCTAGCAACTGATGACACACTTTTCAGTCCACCTCCCAGCTCCACTCCACCCCCTGCCTTCAGCTTCTGCTTTCTGCCTTTCTCCCCCTGGTAAGAAAGCTGCATTTTTAGCACCAGGCACCACAAGAGACAAGACCCACATTTGCTAGTGGGTGCCCTGGGCTTCTTTCCCCACCTGTCAGGAGTGTAGCATGAAGCCAAGTGAAGTGCTGTGAAACGCCTCCTTGGCTCTGTGCTTCAGTTCGGACAGGTGAAGGAGAAAAGATGGAAGGCATGTGATCTGACCCTTTGATCAAAAGATGTATACAGTTTATTCACATAAAAAAATGATAAAAGCATATGCAAAATATCTACGTATTCATAAAAACAGGTTAACAACATATTCACGTTAAAAAACGTGTTTTTAAAAACAGGCATGCCCATACAAGGACAAGCATTCAAAGGGTGGGCTAACACGTTTTGAGGATGTCCTTAACCACCTCAATACAGTGCAGTTACACCCCCTACCGGACCAGACCAATTTTTAGCTTTCAGTGCTCTCACAGTTTGAATGACAATTACTCAGTCATGCAACACTGTACCCATATGAAACTTGCATCCTTTTTTCCACACAAATAGAGCTTTCTTTTAGTGGTATTTAATCACTAGTGAGTTTTTTATTTTTTGTGCTATAAATAAAATAATACGTCAATTTTGTGAAAAAAATGCCTTTTTCTTTGTTTTTGTCATAAATTTTTGCTAATTAGTAATTTTTCTTCATACATTTTGGCCAAAATGTATACTGCTACCGTATATACTCGAGTATAGGCCGACCCGAATATAAGCCGAGGCCCCCAATTTACCCCCAAAAAAACTGGCAAACTTATTGACTCGTGTATAAGCCGAGGGTGAGACATGCCTGTCCATCCCTGTGTGTGTGTCCGTCCATCCCTGTGTGTCCGTCCATCCCTGTGTGTCCGTCCATCCCTGTGTGTCCGTCCATCCATCCCTGTGTGTGTGTGTGTCCATCCATCCATCCATCCCTGTGTGTGTGTGTCTCCATCCATCCATCCATCCATCCATCCCTGTGTGTGTGTGTCTCCATCCATCCATCCATCCATCCATCCCTGTGTGTGTGTGTCTCCATCCATCCATCCATCCATCCCTGTGTGTGTGTGTATCCATCCATCCCTGTGTGTGTGTGTGTCTCCATCCATCCATCCATCCGTGTGTGTGTGTCTCCATCCGTGTGTGTGTGTGTGTGTGTGTGTGTGTGTGTGTGTGTGTGTGTGTGTGTGTGTGTAACTACATTTCCCATGATGCTCAACTACACTGCAGAGTGCATGAGCATTATGGGAAATTTAGTTCCAAAACATCTAGGGTGCCAAGGTTCGCCATCACTGCACTAAGCCCTTGTACACACGGTCGGAGAATCTGTCGGAATGAGTCTTATCGGACCGTGTCGTCAGATAATCCGACTGTGTGTGGTATGCATCGGACTGATTCTGTCCGAATCTCCGTCCGACCCAATTTTCCAACATGTTGGAAATATTTCCCGACCAACTGGGCCGGACGGACCTAATCCGATCATGTGTAGAGCATTTTGATCGGACCAAGTGCCACGCATGCTCAGATCAAATTCCTACATCAAAGCTATTGGCTACTAGCCTGAATGTAGTCCCATCGTAACGAAATTACGTCATCACGTTCTGAAAGATAGGATTTTTCGCCAACTTGGCCCGACCGTTTTGTATGCAACAGTTTCGGACACAATCCGTCGGACTAAATCCGACGGGCAAAATCCGACGGATTTGGTTGGCAAAATCTCCGACGGTGTGTACGTGGGCTAACAAGTCAGGAAAGTACAAATACCCCCCAAATGACCCCTTTTTAGAAAGTAGATATTCCAAGGTATTAAGTAAGTAGCATGGTGAGTTTTTTTAAGTTGTAATTTTTTCCCACAATTCTTTGCAAAATGAAGATTTTATTTTTTATTATTATTTTTTTTTTTACAAAATTGTCATATTATCAGGTTATTTCTCACACACAACATATGCATACAACAAATTACACCCCAAAATACATTCTGCTACTCTACCCGAGTATTGCGATACCACATGTGTGAGACTTTTACACAGCCTGGCCACATACAGAGCACCAACATTGATGTAGTACCTTCAGACGTTCTGCGAGCAATAATGACGCATCTCATTTCTCAACCACCTATTACACTTTTGAAGGCCCTGGAGTACCAGGACAATGGAATTGCCCATAAAATTACCCCATTTTGGAAAGCAAACACCCCAACGTATAATCTGTGAGGCATAATGGGTATTTTGAATGGTTAATTTTTTTTCAGAAGTTTTTGGAATATGTGGAAAAAAATTAAAACGCATTTTTTTTTTTTTTTTTTACACAAAATTGTCAATTTATGAGATATTTCTAACGCATAGTATGTATATAGCAAAAATTACAACCCAAAACACATTCTGCTACTCCTCCCGAGTATGGCGATACCACATGTGTAGGACTTTTACACAGCCTGGCCACATAGAGAGGCCGAACATTGAAGTAGTACGTTCAGGCGTTCTAGGAGCATAAATGACACATCTCATTTCATTCCTACCCATCACACTTTTGAAGGTCCTGGAGCACCAGGACAGTGAAATTACCCACAAAATGACCCCATTTTGGAAAGCAAACATCCCAATGTATATTCTATGAGACATGGGCTGCAAATAGGTACTGGGGTACTCTTATGGGCTGGAGATAGGTACTCTGATGGCCTGGTGACAGGTACTCGGGGTACTCTGGTGGCCTGGTGACAGGTACTCGGGGTACTCTGATGGCCTGGTGACAGGTACTCGGGGTACTCTGATGGCCTGGTGACAGGTACACTGATGGCTTGGTGACTGGTATTTGGGTACTCTGAAGGGCAGTGACAGGTACTCATATGGACTGTGACAGGTACTCGGGTACTGAGATGAACTGTGACAGGTACTCGGGTACTGAGATGAACTGTGACAGGTACTCGGGTACTGAGATGAACTGTGACAGGTACTCGGGTACTGAGATGAACTGTGACAGGTACTCGGGTACACTGTTGAGCCGTGACAGATACTTGGGTACCATGATGGACCTGTGACAGGCACTCGGGTACCCTGATGCGCCGGGACAGGCACTCGGGTACCCTGATGCGCCGGGACAGGCACTCGGGTACCCTGATGCGCCGGGACAGGCACTCGGGTACCCTGATGGGCCGGGACAGGCACTCGGGTACCCTGATGGGCCGGGACAGGCACTCGGGTACCCTGATGGGCCGGGACAGGCACTCGGGTACCCTGATGGGCCGGGACAGGCACTCGGGTACCCTGATGGGCTGGGACAGGCACTCAAATACTCTGATGGACTGTGATTGACAGGTACTATGAGGGGTGGTGACAGGTCCTCTTTATTGGGGGGGGCAATCAGTGTGATTGGTGTACACTAGGCGGTAACGAGCTGTTACCGCAATTTCCTCCTCCCACACGATCGGTGTGTGAGGAGAACAACCCGGTAACATCTCGTTACCGCGGTTTGTTTACATTTTAGTGATCGGCTGTGAAAGGATCACAGCTGATCACATGGGTAAACAGCCGGCCAATGGCTGTTTACCAGCGTCGGTGACGAGCAGTGTTCCCGGGGAACACGCCGCCACCGGCGTGCGCGCATGCGCCGTGCACAGCCGGGGTGTTGCCATCTGTGATCGGCCGTGACTTCATCACAGCCGATCACGTGGTAAACAGCCATAACCAATGGCTGTTCACCCCCTTCGTGGCGAGCGGTGTCTCCGTGACACGCCGCCACCGAAGAAACAGGGATGCGCGCACGATCATATGACAGCCTCCCGCCACAATAGGTGCGCCGCCTGGCCGTCATTTGACGGCCGGCGGTCAGCATCTAGTTAATCAGAGCCATGAGTAATAATAACACTGCATATATATATATATATATATATATATATATATATATATATATATATTATAATATGGACCAACATTATAGGGGAGTGGTTAGTAGGGAGATGTTACGTGATCATTACTCCTTAGATTTTCCGCTATCCATGTCCCAGCGCTCTATACAGTGTAGAGGAATGTAGTTCATGTGGTTTTATATAACTTTAAACAGATTGTTTCCATGTGCGTGAATCGGTTAAGACTGTATAGATGTATTGTAGCTTGCAGGCATTAGGAAGCAGATGCTTCAGTGTGTATTCTGAGTGCTGCTTGTCAGAAGGTTACCTTGTGCTGCCAGACAGAGTATAACTGTTTAAGGGTATGAGACGTTATCAGTGTATAGAAAGTATGGGCTTGTTTAAAGAAAGAGACAGTGGGCGGATCTGTCTTCTTCAGTTCTGATAGACAAAGCTCTGTCAGTAGCACTGTGCTGGGGAAAAAAAAAACACAGGAATACCAATGAACGGTGCCAGTTGCAATCTGAAATCACCATTCAGCATTGGTGAGAGAGCAGGGAGGGGGGGGATTATTGAGAGAGCTGGCGGGAGGGGGAATTGGTGATAGAGCTGGAGGGGGCATTTGTGAGAGAGATGGGGGGGGGGGGCCTTGGTGAGAGAGCTGGGGAGGCATTAGCAAAGATGACAGTTTGCAAGAGCTGGAAGCATTTGCAAGAGGAGAGAGAGGGGGGGGGGGGCATGTGTGAGAGAGTGGTGGCATTTGTTAGTGCTGGGGAGGCATTTGTGAGAGGTGAGAGAGCTGGGGGGGGGTATTGGTGAGAGGTGAAAAAGCTTGTTTCATTTGTAAAAGCTGAGAGGGGCATTTATGATAGATGAGAGAGCTGGGGGTCATTTGTGAGAGGTCTACTGGACCTGACTCTTACTATGGATTGCACACTCCTATCCCCTGCATTCTGTGGATAACACTCTTGTTCCCTGCATTCCATGCATTATGTACTCCTGGAGCCTGCTCTCTGTGTGTTATGTGTTTCTAAAACCTGGCACTGACTACAGTCCTCTCTGCATTACATACTCCTGATCCTTGAACACACTCTGGACCCATGCAGATGGCCTCAGCAGCATATCAGTGGGCATGCCTCCCGACCCAGGGACTGGGCCCCGACCAACCCGCACCATGGCTGGAGCCTGTGAGCACTCCCACCACCACGACCCTTTAACCACCTCAATACAGGACACTTAAACCCCCTTCCTTCCCAGACCAATTTTCAGCTTTCAGTGCTCTCTTACTTTGAATGACAATTACTCAGTCATGCTACACTGTAACCAAATGAATTTTTTATCATTTTGTTCACACAAATAGAGCTTTCTTTTGGTGGTATTTATTCACCACTTCATTTATTATTTTTTGTAATATAAGCGAAAAAAGAGCGAATTTTTTGAAAAAAAAACAAAATTTTCTACTTTCTCTTTTAAAAGAAACCAAAAAAATCTAATTTTGGCGAAAATTTAGGCCAAAATGTATTCTACTACATGTCTTTGGTAAAAAAAATCCTGATAAGTGTATGATCATTGGTTTGTGTGAAAGTTATAGAGCCTACAAGCCATGCTATGCATAATTGAAAATGTATCAATCCTAATGCACTGATGGCCTATCTCAGTTCTTGAGGCCCTAAAATGTCAGGACAGTACAATAACCCCCCAAATGACCCCTTTTTGGAAAGAAGACAGTCTGCGGTAATTGGTAAGAGGCGTAGTGAATTTTTTGAAGTTGCAATTTTTTCCCCACAATGCTTTGGAAAATTAAGAAATATATATATATATTTTTTTTTTTCACGAAATTATCATATTTACAAGTTATTTCTCACACATGGTGCAGGCATAATTGCAATTACACCCCAAAATACATTCTGCTATTCGTCCTGAGTATGGAGATACCCCATGTGTCAGACTTTTCCACAGCCTGGCCACATACAGAGGCCCAACATCCATGTAGCACCATCAGGCGTTCTAAAGGCGTGAATTAACACATTTCAACACATGAAACACATTTCATTTCCTGAGTACCTATTACAATTTTGAAGGCCCTGGAGCACCAGGACAATGGAATTACCCACAAAGTGACCCCATTTTGGAAAGAAAACAACCTAATGTATATTCTATGAGGCATAATGAGTCTTTTGAACATGTAATTTCTTTCCACAATTTTTTGGAAAATGTGGAAAGAAAATAAAAACCTATTTTTTTTTCACAAAGTTGTCAATTTAGAAGATCTTTCTAACACATAACATGTACATAGCCAAAATGACACCCCAAAATACATTCTGCTACTCGTCCTGAGTATGGCGATACCCCATGTGTCAGACTTTTCCACAGCCTAGCAACATACAGAGGCCCAACATCCATATAGCACCATCAGGCGTTCTAAAGGCATAAATTACACATTTCATTTCCTGAGTACCTATTACATTTTTGAAGGCCCTGGAGCACCAGGACAATGGAATTACCCACAAAGTGACCCCATTTTGGAAAGAAAACAACCCAATGTATATTCTGTGAGGCATAATGAGTCTTTTGAACATATAATTTCTTTCCACAAGTTTTTGGAAAATGTGGAAAGAAAATAAAAACCTATTTTTTTTTCACAAAGTTGTCAATTTAGAAGATCTTTCTAACACATAACATGTACATAGCCAAAATGACACCCCAAAATACATTCTGCTACTCGTCCTGAGTATGGCGATACCCCATGTGTCAGACTTTTCCACAGCCTAGCAACATACAGAGGCCCAACATCCATATAGCACCACATTTCATTTCCTGAGTACCTATTACATTTTTGAAGGCCCTGGAGCACCAGGACAATGGAATTACCCACAAAGTGACCCCATTTTGGAAAGAAAACAACCCAATGTATATTCTGTGAGGCATAATGAGTCTTTTGAACATATAATTTCTTTCCACAAGTTTTTGGAAAATGTGGAAAGAAAATAAAAACCTATTTTTTTTTCACAAAGTTGTCAATTTAGAAGATCTTTCTAACACATAACATGTACATAGCCAAAATGACACCCCAAAATACATTCTGCTACTCGTCCTGAGTATGGCGATACCCCATGTGTCAGACTTTTCCACAGCCTGGCCGCATACAGAAGCCCAACATACAAGTACCACCTTCAGGCTTCTAACATATAGCATGTACACACCAAGAATTACACACCAAAATACATTCTGCTGAGCAAAGGGTAAAAAAAAGGCTCACCTGTGGTTTTAGCAGACAGGGACACCGTTCCAGAGCAGTCAAAGCATTTTCTAGACAGCCAAAGGAAATGTCCAGGAATTGTCCAGGCAGCAGACATATATGGAAAATTATGAACATGGTTCAGTACAGTCCAAGGTTTAGCAGGCAGTTCAGGCATAGGCATGTCCAGTTCAGGTGGCAGGCACAGGCATGGCCAGTTTAGGTGGCAGGCAAAGGCAGGGCCAGTTCAGATGGCAGCAGGCGGCACTTTGTACATTGGGCCTTGGTCAGGTAAGACCCGAGGACAGGGGTAGAGGCTTCTTCCCACCCAAATCTCTACGAAGCCTCCGAGTCTCCAGACCCTAATCTGAGAAAACGAAAAACCTGGAGAAAAAGGTTTTCTCCACTCGGAAAACTTTTTCTGGAGCCCCTCACATGTGAGACCCCTGTGCTGTACAGTGGCAGGGCAAATGATCAGTTCAGGAGGCAGGCAAAAAGCATGGTCATTTAACAGGCCGAGGTCAATTCACGTTGAAGGCAGAAATATGTTTGGCAGAGGCATAGTCATTTAACAGTCCGGGTCATACACAGAAATGGCAGAAAGTGGATACTGGAAAGAAATCATCTTCACTTTACTAATAGTTTAGTGAAGTATGATAGCTTCAATAGCAAGTTCCAATGCAGAGGCCTGGCTGGGAGGGACAGTCTGGACAGTAGTATCGGGTGTCACGGCGAATTCCTCTACTTGTACACACACGGCATTTTTTTGGGGGTTTGCGATATGTTTGGGTAGGAGGGAGGATGTCGGGAAAGTGCCTTTCATGGAGTCTGGCTACTGCATCAGACCGAATTAGTTGAGTGGGTTGGCCATGGGGATAGACAAGGGCTGTGATGACATCTTCTTTGGTATCTTAGATAGGTCAGGGAACTTTGGGTGCTCTTAGAAAAAATAATATAAGAATTGAACATGGCCAATTGCATCAAAATAAACGGCGACTTTCTTGTACCAAAACCGTGATCTCCTGGTGGCCAAGTAGGGCTGCATCATCTGGTCATTCATATCCACCCCCCCCCATGTATAAGTTATACTCGTGGATACATTTTGGCTTCTGGATGGGGCCTTTTCTTCTTTGCAGTTCCACCAAGGTGTCATTGTGTATTGTGGAAAGGATGTAGACATCTCTTTTTTTATCTCTCCACTTCACCGCTAGTACCTCGTCAGTCCGCATACTGGCCATTTCACCCTGTTTTAATTTCTTGGTGACCAATATCTGTGGGAAACCTTTGCGGTTGGTCCGTGCTGTCCCACAGGCCACAGTCTGCTTTAGGTATAGATGGCGGAAAAGTGGGAGACTTGTGTAGAAATTGTCTACATATAGGTGGTAACCTTTCCCAAGCAATGGTTGGATCAGCTGCCAGACAATTTTGCCACTTGTTCCCATGTAGGTAGGGCATCCAGGGGGGTTTAGCTGTCTGTCTTTTCCCTCATAAATTATGAAGTCATATGTGTAACCCGTGGCCCTGTCACACGCCTTATAAAATTTTACCCCACGTCTGGCTCTTTTACTGGGCATGTATTGTTGTATTGCAAGTCGCCCAGTGAAGTGTAATAGGGATTCATCCACACAAATATTTTTATCAGGGGTAAACATCTGTTTGAAACTGGCGGAAAAAAAATTGATTAGGGGCCGAATTTTGAATAATTTATCATAACTGGGATGATTTCGAGGGAGGCATTGGGCATTGTTATTGAAATGTAAAAATCTCATGATCATCTCATAACGGTTTCTGGGCATAATTGATGAATAGACCGGCATGTGGTGGATAGGTTGGGTAGACCAGTAGGAATGGACTTCATTTTTTTTTGTTAGCCCCATGTTGAGGGTTAGGCCAAGGAAAATTTTAAATTCTTCCACGGTGAGGGGTTTCCAAAAAAAAGGACGGGCATAGGAGGAACTGGGATTGTTGGCTATATGTTGGCTGGCATATAGATTACATTGCTCCACAATGTCAGTTAGGAGATCATTGGTAAAAAATAAATGAAAATAATAAAGTGGGGTTACATTTTCCGTCTGTATCTGAGGGCCTGGCTGGGATGTAAAAAGGGGAATAACAGGTTCTACTGACGTATCGGGCAGCCATGTTGGATACAGCAGAACATCTGGAAGGCTAGTATGGGCACTGCCTCGTTGATGGGATGCTCCGTTGCTGGTATCTGGCCTATCTTCAAGGAAGGTTGCAGAACTGCTGGTGGATGCCTGCCTATCCCGGAGTGCTGCGCTGCTGGTGGATGCCTGCATATCATCCTGGAGTGGTGTGCTGCTGTTTGATGTCTGCGCCTGCTCATTTCTCCTGTTTCTCCTTGTTAGGATTCTATCTTCCTCGGTTTCCATCTCGGAGCCACTGCTTTCCACTGGCTCATAATCGCTATCCGAGTCTGACGGAGAGAGTTCCCCGCTACTCTTGTCCGACATACTCTGGAGCATCTGGAAAGCCTCCTCTGCGCTCTACGACCTTTTAGTCATGTTGACGGGCAGATGTCAGATGGCGGGCGGAAGATGTCAGATGGCGGGCGTCAGATGGGCCTGATGGCGGGCGTCAGATGGGCCTGATGGCGGGCGTCAGATGGGCCTGATGATGGCGGGCGTCAGATGGGCCTGATGATGGCGGGCGTCAGATGGACCTGATGATGGCGGGCGTCAGATGGGCCTGATGATGGCGGGCGTCAGATGAGCCTGATGATGGCGGGCGTCAGATGGGCCTGATGATGGCGGGCGTCAGATGGGCCTGATGATGGCGGGCGTCAGATGGGCCTGGTGATGGCGGGCGTCAGATGCGCCTGGTGATGGCGGGCGTCAGATGCGCCTGGTGATGGCGGGCGTCAGATGCGCCTGGTGATGGCCGGGCAGATGCGCCTGGTGATGGCGGGGCAGATGCGCCTGGTGATGGCGGGGCAGATGCGCCTGGTGATGGCGGGCAGATGCGCCTGGTGATGGCCGGGCAGATGCGCCTGGTGATGGCCGGGCAGATGCGCCTGGTGATGTCCGGGCAGATGCGCCTGGTGATGGCCGGGCAGATGCGCCTGGGGATGGCGGGTCAGATGCGCCTGGTGATGGCGGGTCAGATGCGCCTGGTGATGGCGGGCAGATGCGCCTGGTGATGGCGGGGCAGATGCGCCTGGTGATGGCGGGGCAGATGCGCCTGGTGATGGCGGGTCAGATGCGCCTGGTGATGGCGGGTCAGATGCGCCTGGTGATGGCGGGTCAGATGCGCCTGGTGATGGCGGGCAGATGCGCCTGGTGATGGCGGGCAGATGCGCCTGGTGATGGCCGGGCAGATGCGCCTGGTGATGGCCGGGCAGATGCGCCTGGTGATGGCCGGGCAGATGCGCCTGGTGATGGCGGGGCAGATGCGCCTGGTGATGGCGGGTCAGATGCGCCTGGTGATGGCGGGCAGATGCGCCTGGTGATGGCGGGGCAGATGCGCCTGGTGATGGCGGGGCAGATGCGCCTGGTGATGGCGGGTCAGATGCGCCTGGTGATGGCGGGTCAGATGCGCCTGGTGATGGCGGGTCAGATGCGCCTGGTGATGGCGGGTCAGATGCGCCTGGTGATGGCGGGCAGGTGCGCCTGGTGGCTGATGTGTCAGATGGCGGGCCGATGTGCCAGGTGTTTTTGGGGACACTGTGTTTTTGGGGACACTGTTTTTGGGGACACTGTGTTTTGGGGGACACTAGCTGGGAGATCAGTGGGTAAACAGCAGACAAACAGCTAGAAAACTCACTGATCTTCCCGGCTGAAGCAAAGATTTCTCTTCCTCTCCTCACTGACAGGTTCTGTGTGAGGAGAGGAAGAGATGAGAGCAGTTACAACTGCTCTCTATTTACATTACATGACGACTGTGATTGGACACAGTCGTCATGTGATCAGGAGGGCCAATCACATGGCCCTCCTGTTGTATTTTTCTCTCCGGTCTCCGGGGGTCTCAGGCAGATCGGGATTGCGCCACTGCGCGGGCACGTGGCGGCGCGATCACCGGTTATCTGCCGCCCATCCCCCTTTGTTTACTTACGATGGCTGTGATTAGACACAGCCATCGTGCGGATCAGGAGGGCAAATCACATTGCCCTCCTGCCGATCCGAGATGCGGCGTGTGAAGGGGGACACGCGCGCACCGGGATCGCGCAGCTGCGCGGGAGCGCGCCCGCGCGATCCCGCTTCTTTGACAGGACGTTCAGGAACGTCCTGTCAGGAGTAGAGAGCTCCCACCTGGCCGTTTATATGCAGTGGCCGGGTGGGAAGTGGTTAAGCATGGTCACAGGGAGAGTGGATCCCTACCCTGCACTATCCATGGAGTAGTGGGGGTCTCTCTCCAGCAGCCATGGATGAATCATACTGAGTCCTGGAGATCGGACCCCTTCAACATCCATCCATCGATGGTGTCATGAACAGGTGTGACCAGATTGTATGGACTGTAAAGAGGAAATAAAAACGCATGTAAGTGAATAAGAATAACGTTTATTTAAGATAAGTGATATAAATAAGTAAACACCCCAAATACAAATGGTGCTCAACCAACCAACAGATAACATATACAGCCAAAGGCAAGTACCGAAATCAAACACGTTATCCAGGCCAGGTTCATACACAGGGGATCAGCAAATGAACAAGGGCAGGACAAGAGAGGGAGATGATGGATGGGATCAGGCTTGCAAGGGAAAAGGAACACAGGAGGGACAGGATCAGGATGGTATTGGGTACAGGCTCAGGTTACAGGGTTCTGGATACAGGTTGCAGGTACAGGCAAGGAAGAAAGATGCCAAGACAAGCATGTGAGGGCTTGCCGGATATTTATGGGACTGCCAGTGATTATCCTCATGTAACATCTGAGCGCAGGGAGTGTTGTCTGCTCCATACTGCCAGGATCCATCCGCTGGTGGACGTCAGTACTGCAGCCCAATGATGACATATCACCAGCAGGGAAAGACTCTCCTGACAGCTCCAAACTGCCAGGAGACACCTGCTGGTGGACCTCAGTACTGCACGCCAAATGATAGATCTTACCAGCGGACGGACCCTTTCCTGACAGATGGCTACTATATCTATGTGATGTCCAGGAGGCACAGCAGTTACTAAACAAGAATGGCAGGGTAAGATTTTAAAGAATCACAGTTCAAAATCTCTGGCTATCTCCTATATCCTGTCCGCAGTCTCTAACCACTTCCTGTATCTTGTCTGCAGCCTCTAACCACCTCCTGTATCATGTGCACAGCCTTGAACCATTTTTTTTTTGTATCATGTCTGAAATCTCTGACTATCTGACTATCTCCTTGTATTCTCCTTGTATCATGTCTGTGTCTAATCATCTCTTGTATCCCCAAATCTCTGACCATCTCTTGTCTTGCATCATGTCTGCAGTCTCTGAGGGGGAACCATGGAGTGGAGTCAAGATTGAGAGCACCACCAGGATGGGGATCATGGAAGGAGTCAGACATGTGTGGACTGCGGAGAAGAGACTATAGTATAAAACCAGAGCTGGAGCCCAGAGAGGCCCGTCTGACTGTGCCCTGCACTGTGCACCTAAGAGGACGTCAGTGACAGCGCTGCCAGTCCAAGGGTGTTTCACTGATGTAAGGGGGGAGTGAATACAGTAATGTAAAGGGGCATGCATATGAAGGTTCCCCCCTTATATCAGTAACCCCCCCCCTTAGTGTATTCACTCTGCGGAAGGTGATCACTGGTCTCCAGAGACCCCCCCCCCCCCACATCAGAGTTCACAGCATTCCCCTTTACATCGGAGACTGTAGGATTCTGCAGACCCTAATGTAAAGGGGAACTCTGATGTAAAGGGCAATACTGCAGACCCTCATGTAAGAAGGACATTTAGTGTAAAGGAGAATGCAGTGGGCTCTGATATAAGGTAGTCTCTGGTTACCAGAGCCCCCCCCTTCCCCCTCCCCCTTACATCAGTTTCCCCTTAGATCATGATCTGCAGTGTTCCCCTTTTTATATAAGCGTTCTCATGCAGTGTAAGGGGGAATCCTGCAGCAGACTCTTGATGTATGGTGGAACTCTGTGCTGGCTGGGTTATTTTAACCTGACCCCCATGTAAATGGAGAAATGTGTTTTGTTTTTGTTTTTTTGTTGTTTTTTTTACTTTTGTTTAACTTAAACACATTGCTAATAGCACTAGCTACATGTCAATAGTTTAAATATTGATATTTTTTACTGTTTTGCACTGAAAATTGCCATTTTATGTACTTATGTCAGTAAATATGTGGTTCTGGCAGTAAATTTAATGATTCTTGTCCTGTTAGTAAATTTCACTTTGAGGGGTTGGCAACACTGCTGCTACACACACACAGCTGTGCCCGGTATGCATGACCATTACAGGAGCCCTTGCATAAAGTTGGGGAGTGCTAAATCTTTTTCTTTTTTTTTTTTTTTTTATTCTATTTATTATTTTTAAAGTAAGTGCTAAATCTTTGCAATAAAAAAATCTTCCTATAACATTTCAGCTGAGAAATAAAAATACATTAACATTTTTTTTTTCAAATATATCTCCTCTTTGAAGCATGTGAGAAAAGAAAAACTGTTTATATTAGTGCCTATTTACAGACTGTAAAACTACAGACTGTGATGCCATTATGTAAAACAATGATAATAATGCAGCATCTCTCATTAGTATGAGACTCGCTTTACTGAGATGCCAAAATAAGAAGATCTGCTTCCATAGTTTTAAAACAGCGTATTTATCTTAACAGATTGCCAACACTTTGCCAGTAACAAAGCAAACAACCTATTAGATTTAGCCAGCCTTGCAATGCAATAAAAGAGCCTCTCAATCTTGTTCTACAGGTCCTGAAAAAAAGCTACACCACCTCTTCATAGATGGGGAGAATGTGAATGAACCATTAATCCTGCACTGCAAAAATGACAGTCCATACATGTGCAAGACTGCATTTACCATCTGTAAACAATGACAGAATATAAATAATTCATAATAATAGTGCAGCATATGTAGTGTGACAAACACTAAACTCACATTTTAAAAATAACTAACTAATACATTTACAAATTTTTGGATCTTTATATGCAATATGCAAATGCTACAATACAATAATTAGTTAAAGGTTAACAAGGTCATATATTTGAGAGATACATCATACCTCCTTAATATTAATAATACAGCATACTGTGTTTTAAAAATAATCAGCTAACACATTTTCTTAGGCTGGATTCACACCTGTGCATTTTTAGTGTTTTTTGCATTTTGCAGATTTGCACTACAGAACGTGTTCCATAGGAAACCATGGTAAATGGACTATAGTGCAAATATGCAAAAAGCACTAAAAATGCATAGGTGTGAATCCAGCCTTAAAGCGTCTTAGCGAATTGTTGGATCATTCTACAGTATATGGAATATGCAAATGCTACAATGCAATACTTAGCTTACTGTATACTTTATGCATTTTTTGCTAACAAGGTAAGATATTTGAGAGATACATCATACCTCCAACTGCCCTGGGTCCCAAAGGACAGTCCTGCTATTTACTAACTGAATTCCATTCTCACTGGTCCAGGTGGCAGCTAGGCTAAGTCATCTACCATAGAAATGAAATGGTGGCCACTGAGCCAAGCTGTCTGCTGATTCATTTCTATGACAGGCAATTTGGCCCAGCAACTGTGTATTCACTTCTAGGGCATACCGTTTCGCTGCTGTACTGGGGTATATGCTGATGTTGTTGTTAACACGAGTACAGCATACAGGCATATGCGAAAAAAATCTAAAAACTTTTACCTGTGTTGAAGATATACAGTACATGAGTACAACAGAGCACAGCCATTCATGTCTATGAAGCCGGTGAAACTTTATGATGCACCTGAGCTTCCTGGGTGGTGGGAAAGAGGCCGGCATTTACATTGAATGGGCTGTGTTGCCCATGTGCAAAAGCTATAACTATGCCTCTTTAAGCCAATATTCAGTGCAATACACATACCCATTATTTGCCATCTACATGTGTCCTTCTTGATGGTGTATTTATAAAATAAATTGCAAAGCTATTAATCCTGTGATACTGTCTGTACATATTTATTCTATGCGAATGGGGACACGTAAAATGTTATCAGGCTATCTTCTCTCCAGGTCAAATGCTTTTCTTCATACAGAATAGAGCGAATCAGAGAAATACAGCAGTATGGCCACTAGATGGCGCTGATGAGCATAGTAAACAATTATTTATATCCTATGGTCATCACAGGGATGGTGGGAGCCCCTCATAATGAGCATAGCACAGGGATGGTGGGAGCCCCTCATAATATGCACAGCAGAGGTACAGCCCCAGGAGGAAATCAGCACAGCACAGGGATGGTGAACTTTACAAACCTACAGGTCATATTTGCAGCCACAAAATAATTACTAGCTGTGCACACATAGTCCCACCACATGGCCAATGACATAACACATGTATGAGGTGAATCTGGGATCGACAACTACAAGCATTCTTTTTTTTTATATGTGAAATTCTGAAAATTCAGGACTCTTGAGACAATGGAGGCGAGGGAAGGTCAGGGTAGGCAAAGAAGAGGGTGCAGGAGATGATGATCATCACCAGCACCGTGATATAGAGCACTGACACCTGCACCATGATAGAGTGATCTGACACCAGCACCGTGATAGGGAGCACTGACATCAGCAGCGTGACATAAAGCACTGACACCAGCACCGTGATATACCAGTCCTTAAGGATTAGCAGACTGTACCTCACTCAACCCTATATACTGTAGTACGCTATACCTTACCAGTCCTTAGAAGGACCTTTGTGCAACTATTAGGTTGTGATTAGCAGACTGTACCTCACTCAACCCTATATACTGTAGTATGCTATACCTTACCAGTCCTTATAAAGACCTTTGTGGAACTAGTAGGTTGTGATTAGCAGACTGTATCTCAGTCCCTAAACTGATAAAGGACTGCTGCAGAATTGGGCAGCAGTCAGCAGTAGTGCACCTCAACCCTATATATTGTGGACCTATACCAGTCCTTAAGGATTAGCAGACTGTACCTCACTCAACCCTATATACTCTAGTACGCTATACCTTACCAGTCCTTAGAAGGACCTTTGTGCAACTAGTAGGTTGTGATTAGCAGACTGTACCTCAGTCCCTATACTCATAAAGGACTGCTGCAGAATAGGGCAGCAGTCAGCAGTAGTGCACCTCAACCCTATATATTGTGGACCTATACCAGTCCTTAAGGATTAGCAGACTGTACCTCACTCAACCCTATATACTCTAGTACGCTATACCTTACCAGTCCTTAGAAGGACCTTTGTGCAACTAGTAGGTTGTGATTAGCAGACTGTACCTCAGTCCCTATACTGATAAAGGACTGCTGCAGAATTGGGCAGCAGTCAGCAGTAATGCACCTCAACCCTATATATTGTGGACCTATACCAGTCCTTAAGGATTAGCAGACTGTACCTCACTCAACCCTATATACTCTAGTACGCTATACCTTACCAGTCCTTAGAAGGACCTCTGTGCAACTAGTAGGTTGTGATTAGAAGACTGTACCTCAGTCCCTATACTCATAAAGCACTACTGCAGCAGAAGGGCAGCAGTCAAGTATAATATTCTTTCTATATTTGGAAGAAAGAATATTATACGTGTACAACCCTATTACCATACCAGTCCTGAAAAGAACCTTTGTGGACCTAATAGTAACAGCTACTGATTAAACTGACTGTCCCTCACTGCCACACACAGCTTCCTGTCTGTCCCTATTTAAACTGACAAAACACAGGCTGCTGCAACAATAACTTGAATAGCACTCAAAAATATATCCTGTACTACTTTACCATACCAGTCCTGAAAAGGACTTTTGTGGACCTAATAGTAACAGCTAATGATTAAACTGACTGTCCCTGCTGCACACAGCATCCTGTCCCTCTCTGCACTGACAAAAGACAGGCTGCTGCAACAATGACTTGAATAGCAGTGCCTCAAACCTATATCCTGAACTACACCTATACCATACCAGTCCTTAAAATAACTTTTGTGGACCTAATAGCTAGCGATTTGGGTCACTGCAGTCTCTCCCTGCTCCACACAATAACTTCTCCCTATAGTGACATACGAAAGAATGTAAAATGGCCGCCGGATCGGGTCTATTTATAAGTTAGGGGGAATGTCCAAGTGTCCATGTGCTGTAATGTCTCAATTGGCTGTCCTGTTCCACATGATGGATGTGTCATCATAGGTCAAATTTCTTTTACACAGTAAACACGTAAGTCCGCCGGGCGAACAGCGGCATAAGTCCGCCGGGCGAACAGCGGCAATAGTCCGCCGATCGGGCGGACCGCGAACAGCCAAAATTCGCCGTGAACCGACCACCGGGCGAACCATTCGGTCATCCCTACTTGCCAACTATGCCAGTTTAAATTCCCTTGTCCTTTGAAGTTTTAGTCATGTGCTGTGTCCTGATATCTCAGTGTGAAGTGCTGCTACTAATGCTGCCCAGCTCTGCCCTATTGTTGTGTACAGATGACTCACCTGCAGACCCTGCGTTTACATTTAAATAACCTTAATTTATATGTAAATATCGGGGGCATTGATATGTAAAGAAAGGTGACATTCATATGTATATCATTCCCCCCTGCAGTGAGGAGATTATGTGCTGTAACCTCTAGCAACCAATCAGTGAGCAGTATTACTGTACAGTAATCTCTAGCAACCAATTAACAAGCAGAAATCATGTGTTGTAACCTCTAGCAACTAATCAGTGAGCCATAATGTGTGCTCTAACCTCTAGCAACTAGTCAGTAAGCAGTAATGATATGCTGTAACCTCTGGCAACCAATCGCAATCGCTGCCTGATCTGATACAGTAAACTCATTTTAAGTCTAGCTGCTAATTATTGTATGTCTCAGAGAAGGTGGAGAGCGAAATTGTATGGGGGAGGGGGGCCCCAAGAAAATTTTTGCCCTGGGTCCAATCAATATTAAAGACGGCCCTGATCGTGGCGGCTTTTGTAACACAATGAAGAAGGTAGAAATATACATATATCAAAACGTGAATAGCTCAGCGTAAGGTATGTTTGAAATTTACAAAAAGATCAAAAGCAAAAGTATTAAGTTGTAGAACACAATGGCCATATCACTTTATCATATACTATAAATGTACTTACTGAACAAACAAAGTAAAATCAATCAAATAGTTGTTTTGAACCCCAGTTGGGAGAACAAGCAACACACCAGGAAAGAAATATGCATCAAACAGGTATGCTGAGTATAGGGAAGATTCTAAAAGATAGTACTATATTGGGCTGAGGCCAGGGAAGTAAAAACTGCCTGAAAACACAGAAATACAAAGAAGATGGAACAAATGAGTTAGTACATAAAAATAATAACCAGTAAATAATGTAAATGTTAAACCCAACATGAGGGCAGTAATAAAACTTACCATGTTCAGATCCAAACGAAAAAGATTGTGATCTAAAAAGCGTGTATATCCCTAAGCAACAGACTTTGTGTCAGGGCTGGCTTAGCCCTTCCTTCTCTGGGCTGGCTGCTCAGCTGTCAGCTAATTGCCAGCTCTCATCTCTCTCCACAGTCACCCAGCTGTTCCTGATCTTGCTCGTCTGACCTGCTTACATAAAGCTGTCCAGCTCACTTAATTTCTGCCTTTGCCTTGGTCACATCACAAGAAACCATCTCCTGCGGTTATGTTTAAAGACTAGCTTGCTGACATCCCTTCTGGCTCCTTATCCTGCTTGCTGTTGCTCCACTTGGATCCCTGATTTTTGGCCTGGCTGATGACCCGATCTGGTTATTGAACTCTGGACTGGTTGACTACTCGATCCGGTTACTGGACTCTGGCTATGCTTTGATTACGCTTACTCTATTTACCTTTTTTATTAATAAACAAGTGTGATTTAATTGTACTTCTGTCTCGGTCTGGTTCATGGTTTCAGGAGATACAGTCAATCCACTTGTCAGTAACATTTTTTCAGATTGGAACAATATGATAACCAGGGTAATTGGCGCTACCTACAAGTAAAACTCCTTATATGTATGTGTATCAATATATAATTCCGAATATATCATGTATTCATCTAGAAGAATATATATATAATAGAAGGAGGCATAACCCCAAAAGACTACCAGTCTGCGATTAAAAATTTACAAGCTACTCAGAAGTCCCAAAAAACAACAAAGTTCCTATTAGAGATTAGTTCCTGGAATTAACAAATAGTTCCAATAAGCAAAAGAAAAGGAAAAAACGAAAACCAAACAACAAACTAGAAACAAGAGCAAGAGCACCGCATGGATCAGTTTGCCATAGCGTTACAAATGCTCCTGAGTCACACGCCTCACCTGGAATCCCCCACTCTGGCTGATCCGGTACAACCTGAGTTGCAGACCATCCCTGCTGCTGTGTCAATCTCTGTGCAGGCACCCGCCTCGAGTATTACCTACTATAACAGGTATGTCTGGTTCCGCTCCGCTTTGCCAGCAATTTGGGGGCGATCCAGTTCAATGCAGAGGGTTTCTCAACCAGGTTGAGATTTACTTTGAAATGCTGCCCCAGGTGTTTCCCATGGACAGAAGCAAAGTAGGTTTAGTGATATCTTTGCTTTCTGTGAGAGCCTTGGCCTGGGCAAACCCTCTATGGGAGACACAAAAATCTGTTGTCTTGAGTTACCCTGACTTTGTGGCCTCCTTTAAAAGGGTATTTGACGTTCTCGCACACATTCCGCTTCTGCTGCCAAGTGCCTCATGTCCATCAAACAGAGTACGAGAACTGTTGCCGACTACGCCATTGAATTCCGTACTCTGGCAGCAGAGGTTGCTTGGAACAATGAGGCCCTTGTGGCTGTTTTTTCTCATGGTCTCTCGGATTCCATCAAGGATGAGATAGCAGCCCGAGATATACCCAATGAGCTGGAGAGTTTGATCTCATTTGCCATACTCATTGACTCCAGAGTTGACTCAGAGAATGTTCTTCTTTGAAAGAGCGCTTGCGGAAGCCTCCTGTACGTTTGCCTCTGAGCTTTGCAGTCCCACCCGTGCCTCCCTCACCTCCCATGCCTCCTGGTACCGAGTCGGTCAGTGAGTCGGCCTGGCTGATTACCCGATCTGGTTATTGAACTCTGGACGAGAAGGCTGACTACTCGATCCTGTTACTGGACTCTGGCTATGCTTTGACTACGCCTACTCTATTTACCTTTTTATTTTTTATTAACAAACAAGTGTGATTTAATTGTACTTCTGTCTCGGTCTGATTCATGGTTTCTGACCCTTTGCATACAGGCAGCAATCACTGAGTTGAAAAGCCAGCCCAGCCATGGGTAATTAAATCGAACTAGAGATGTTTGAATCAGTGATAAATAATACCCACCAAGATAGATAACAGATCAGTAGCCTAGAAAGCCTAGAAAGATGAAAGCATATATATTTCACCAACAGCTTATATAGGTATAAGATGGTGAGAAAAGTGCCAAATAGTGTAAGAGAAAAATAGTCATACCTTGTTCAAAGCCCCTGTAATCATTAGCAGCTTCAGAGAGTGACACAAGTAGTGTGGGTAATCTCAGCTAAAGCACGCCGGGGGCGTGCTCTTTATACACATGTCCCATTCGTAGTCAGCAAATCGGCGAGCAGCCGATGTGACGTAGTTCGAACCGGCCAGATAGTCACTGCGCATGCAACCGCCCTAACATATCGCGCCTGCGTATAAAGATGGAAAGCAACACAGTCCGCAATAGACAGCAGGGCACGGGAAGTGACAGGGAAAGGCCGGCGAGGCAGCATAGAAGAGCTCACCCCAGCGGCCAATACCTGTGCCACATTTACAAGAATGCAAAACATGACACTAAGCGGCCACATAGTGCCTAGACTGGACCTCAAAAAGCCCTATTGTGCCTAAAGAACCAAGGCATCTACAGGAGATGAAATACTAAACAATTGATATAACAATTCAACATTGTATGACAAATCTGAATTACAATGGGTATTAAAAAAATCATAATAAAAAAAAATACCAATTATGAATACCTATAATGGACTGTCATCATAGAACCATCCTGACGCCATTACAGAAATACATAATATAGCAATATAAATATATTAGTGTGGAATTAACAGAACAGCAAAGATTAGGAAACATGAGAACCAGACAGATAAAACACGCTCTAAATTTAAAGTACTATGTAAGTAATAAGCTACTACAAAATGTTAGTGGGCCACACTTGAGAAGTGTATTAATGAGCCATAATTAAGGCCAAATGATAGATTCAAAGGAAAGGTCTGTATGACTGGGCCTCATTGATACCAGGGTCATAAGTCTCATTAAGTCACTCTATCCATGTGGTCTCTCTCCTGAGGATCTGCTTGTCCCAATCACCCCCTCGTGGGTCTTGAGGGACCGCAGCGAGGGCAATGAGAGAAATTATAGAGGCATCAAATTTGTGGTATAAATCCAGATGTCTGCTTACTGAAGTAATAATTTTTCTGCCCGAAGAATAGTAAACATGATCTTCAATGTGAGGTCAAAATTGTCTGATGGTTTTGCCCACATAGAAGGTGGTACATTTGCACGACATCAGGTATACCACACCTTGAGTTTCACGATCGGCATGGAATTTTGGGACAAACAATTCGCCATTTGGGAGTATAAACTGACTACCTGTTTGGATCCAGAGACAGAATGCGCATTTGCCACATCTGTTGATCCCATAGGGACAATGTGTGGATAAGGATTTGTTCGAGAAATGACTAGAAGTGAGCTTGTCACGTAAGGATCTAGACCTATGAAAAGTAATGTCGGGGGAAACATTGACATATTTGGCAAGAACAGGGTCCTTGCATAGTAATGACCAGTGGGATACCAAAATCTCACGCAATTCTAAATGATGGTTCGAAAACCAAGTTATAAATCTTACTGTTTGATTCTGTTTGATAGTCTTATTGTTATAAAGCAAGGAATTTCATGATTGGCATAGGGCTTTGTTGTACATGTGCATCCAGTGTGCTTTGACGTGTAAACGTTTGTAACTGTGACACTGGTGGAAGAGTAGTCAGTGAATTATTAGAAAGTGATGATGTACTGTAGGTGGCAGTTTTGTTTTTTTAACAATCAAAGGTGCTTTATTGTCACAAAAGGAAAAAATACAGTATATTAGTTGACACAGTATATAACACTGCACGTGAGTTAGACATAATTCCTGACAGAAATCAACTTGGTGCAGGCAAGATATAGACCATAGTGCATTTGTACTAGTACATTGAGGAGGATAGGTCCCTTATTTTCCCTATTCCCACTCCTCTCCTAATGCCCTTAGGGATATGAAACGAAGGGTATTAGGAAGATGTCCATGGAGCCCACACCTTCTCAAATTTCCATGGACAACCCTGGTTCACATAAGTGATCCTATACATGGGCAAGGCTGCCTCGATCTGTGCTTCCCAGGTGGGGAGGGATGGTGGGGAAGAATCGAGGAGAATTTATTTTTTGGCATAAAACAGAAGATAAGAAATCAGCAGTTTCTGATGGTGGGAACATTGCTCATCATCATGTACCCCCCAGTAGGGCAAGTGCAGGTGAGGTTGGGATGGACATTTGTAATCTAGAAATGATCTCGCTGAATACCGCTGCCCAAAATGTCGCTATAATGGGGCAGTCCCAGAACATGTGGAAGAAGGTACCTATTTGGATCTTGTATTTGGGGCACATAGGGTCTCTATCTGGGAAAATGCGATAGAGTCTCTGAGGAGTATAGTAGATCCTGTGAAGGAATTTTACCTGGATTAGTTTGTCTTTGGATGCTATTACTAGCTTGGGGCCATGATCCAAACAGTCCTCCCATCCCTCCCTATCTAGTGTCGGTATATCAATATGCCATATTTCCCATAGTTTCTCTATCTTGGGGGAGTTCTTGCCTAGGAGTGTGCTATATAAAGTAGATAGTGGTTTATTAAGGTCCTCAGGGGTTAGTAGTTCTTCAATGGGATCAGCTTGGAGGAAGGTTTTTTGAGGGAACTGGGCCCTAGCTGCATGTTTGAGTTGTAGTTATCTAAATTTCATCCATTGGGGTAGCCGGTATTTAGTCATCATCTCTGAGAGAGGCATCAACTCGCCATGTGGCATTACCTGCTCCAGAGTTGTAATGCCATAGCAGGCCCAGACCTGCAGGTCCAGGATAGTACGGGAATGTGCCAATGTTGGATTTCCCCAGAGTGGCTGTGCAGGGAACAATTGGCCTGGATTCAGGTAGCAAAGTCTAGCAGCCACCCACACCCTCCATGTCGCGCGCGTGGGTCCTGGAATCTCTGGTTACACCTCCGGGCCTCTATAGGGGAGGTTGCGAAGGTCAGCCAGTGAGCCCAGACAACTTGCCTCAAGGCATACTGCAGCATTAGATCTGGATCCCTGGAACCACCAGTGGACCGAGACCAGCATAGCTGCCCAAAAATAAGTTTGAAAATTCGGAAGGGCCAAACCTCCCAGATGGGCAGGCAACCATAATCCCCAGATGAAGGAACCCATGCAGCGATCAATCTCCTTAAATATGAGCCAGGGACCCATACAGTAGTTCAATTTAGGCAGTATCATCATCTTAAGGAGGTTGATTCGCCCCAGTAGGTTTAGTGGCAGGTTTGCCCAAGCAGAGCATTTTGTGCGCAGGGTAGTCATAACTGGCGTTAAATTCTTTTCTATATAGTCAGAGGGATTTTTGGTAATCAGGACCCCAAGGTATATAAATTTCCTCACCCGCTGCAGCGGGGAGGAGGGAGCCCCCAATGCGGCACCTTCATCAATTGGGAACAGTACTGATTTAGTCCAGTTAATTCTAATGCCTGAGAGTTCCCCAAAATCATCAAACATTCTTAGGGCCTCTAGCAGTGAGGGACCGGCGTTGTTTAGATATAAAAATGTGTCGTCAGCATACAGGGACAGCCGCTCCTCCAGCATACCCACCCGCAAGCCCCGGACATCTGGTGCACTCCTGATAGAAATTGCCAGGGTGGACAGGCTGGGGGAGAGTGGGCATCCCTGCCTCGTGCCGTGAAACAAGTCAAACGGATCTCTCTCTCTCACCTTCTCTCTCTCTCTCTCTCTCTCTCTCTCTCTCTCTCTCGCTCACCTTCTCTCTCTCTCTCTCTCTCTCTCTCTCGCTCACCTTCTCTCTCTCTCTCGCTCACCTTCTCTCTCTCTCGCTCACCTTCTCTCTCTCTCTCTCTCTCTCTCTCTCTCTCTCCCTCCCTCCCTCTGGCTCACAATCTCTTGCTCCCCCTCTCTCCCTCCCCCCTCCCACTCTCTCCTTCCTCCTCTCTCTCTCTCCCTCTCTCTCCCCCTCTTTCTCTCTCTCTCCCCCCCTCTCTCTCCCTGCTCTCTCTCTCTCTCTCCCGCTCTCTCTCGTGCGCGCACTCCCTCTCACTCTCTCCCTTCCCCTCACTCTTCCCCTCTCGCTCTCCCCCTCTAGTCTCATCAAACAGAACCAGGATAGACAGTGAATCAAGGAAGGAAGAGAGGGCAGAGTCTGATATTTCTCTGGGAGGAATAAACTTCTTTGAAATATTCTCTAAAATGACTATTGATATTGGCGCAGTGAGTAGCTGGCCAGTGCTGTCTCTTATGGAGCCTTTTCGAGTAGAGGGTATACTACCTTTAGTCAGCCATGCCAGAAGTTTACCATTTTTCCCCCTATGTTTAAAGACTTGTTGTGCTGAGTATAGGAGAGCCATGTCTGTCTGAACCACTCTAGCAGTGGATAGACTGCGTAGTGCCTGTTGCTATGCCCTGTACCACTTTTCTCCCGGGGCAGAGAAAAATTCAGCCTCTAATGTGGCAGCCTTTGCCTCAAGCTCCTCCAAGGATCGGGTAGATTCTCATTTTAGGCGAGCGATGCTGGTCATAAATTCCCCCCTAGCCCAGGCCTTAAAAGAGTGCCAAAGGATAGGTGGGGTAGTGGAGTCAGAGTTTTCAGTCCAGAAGTTACAGATAGAGGCTGTTAGAGGTTCCTGCAGTCTCTCATCATTTGCACAGAATCTGGACAAACGCCATAAGCGGGTCTCAGGGGGAGTAGTCAGAGTGAGCGTTAAACATAAGGGCCCGTGATCGGATATGCCTCTGGGAAGCAAAGTCAGGTCATGTACATATTGTAGAGCTAGGCTAGAAGCATACACCAGATCAATTCTAGATAGGGTTTTGTGTGAGGAGGAATGGCAAGTGTATTCCTTCAGCGTCGGGTTCATGTGTCTCCAAACATCAGTGAGGACAAAAGTGTCAGCCCACTGCCTGAGATCCCAAGTGTCACGTGGCGATGAGTGCAGCCTGTCCATTTCCACCGAAGGAGATATTGAAGTCCCCCAGGAGGAAAACAAGGGCTGTATAAAACTGTACAACAATTTGCATGATTTCATGAAGGATCTGGCCCGAGGCTGGTGGTGGGATATAAATCCCCACCAGAACCATATCTTTATCATAAATGTTAGCATGAACTATGATAAATCTTCCCTCCCTGTCGGTTTTGACCTCCAGAAGCCTAAATGGCAGAGTCTTGCACACTAGGATGCTGACCCCATGAGCATATGATCTGTTCGCGAGGGTAGCTATCCGGCCCCGTCAGCACATATAGCATCATATATAGATCTGTGTCAACAACCTTTAAGTACAGACAACATAAAGCACATATGGAGAAACATATAGTTAACAAATAAACCAACAACCCCTTCCCCCCCACCCCGCATCCCCACCCCAACCAAGGAATGCTTTGGTTCCCAAACATCAAACACCCAATGTCAGGGAGTGTGAACCAGTGGGCGCAGTCACTCAGTGGATTTAGTCTGTTAACATTTCAGTTTATAGGCCACATTCAAGGGACAGTAGAGAAAATAGCATGTGCTCTTGAACTGCAGGAAACTGCCACTAGAGTCCGCTATTGAATAGTCAATAGTGCCATTGGAATCACAGTGAATGGAGCACTATATGTTGTGAAAGCTGTGGTCTTGTAATAGTATGTAAAAAGCACACCAAGTAGGTATATCCCTTCCCAAGGAGTCCATTAGACTACTGGTAGTATTAGGTAAGGCACAATTAATCCTAATTCGCAGGACGGCAGACTTACAGTCAAACATCACCTGGTATTACCAGTACTTGAACTTTTAAAGTCAATCAACAGAGCACAACAGGTGCAGAAAAAGCCTCGCTTGCAAGTGGGATGCATCCATCCCACATCATGTAAGATAGGTGAGCATCAGAGACAGGATTTTAGCTTTCAGCGATTCGGAGGGAGCGACTCCAGCAATACGGACGCGTCTCGGGTGGAGGTGAAAAATCTGTCTGTCTCCCCATACAGGACCTTTAGTCGTGCAGGAAATAAAATGCTGTAGCGGATGCCTTTTGAGTCGCATGGCTGCTTAAACATGGTCAAAAGAGCATCTCAGCTTTTGGGTTTCAACTGAATAATCATGAAATATGAGGAGTTTGTTATTTTGGTACAACAATTCGCCCTTCACTCTGGCCACCCTGAGCAACCTGAGTCCTGCCTAATAAGCCCCTAATCCAATTGTACCGCGTCCACCTTAGTGGTTAGGGTGGTTAGGTTAGGGTGGTGATAGAAGCCTGGCAGCCTGCTATAGCTACCAGGACTTCAGCTAAGCCAGGCTGGGGAGAAGGGCATAGCTCTGCCTGCTCCGTCTGGGACACCATGCTGGTGAAGGGACGTGCTCCAGCCTCCACGCAGCCTGTGCAGGCCGGCACCAATTCCTTTAAGCTTCTTACCCCTTCCTCGTGGAGCCCGTGGTGAGCGGCAGTGCATGTAGGTGTGTTTCGCCGTAAATCCGGGACCAGTTGCTGCTGTGGAGGATGAAAAGCCTAGGATCTCAGCGGAGCTCTTGTTCCAGACATCCTCTCGCAGTGCCATCTTGGCCATGCCCCCTATTTTTATGTACTAACTCCTCTGTTGCATCTTCTTTGTATTTCTGTGTTTTCAGGCAGTTTTTACTTCCCTGGCCCCAGCCCAATATAGTACTATCTTTTAGAATCTTCCCTATACTCAGCGTACCTGTTTGATGCATAGTTCTTTCCTGGTGTGTTGCTTGTTCTCCCAACCGGGGTTCAAAAACAACTGCTTGATTGATTTTACTTTGTTTGTTCAGTAAGTACATTTATACTATATGATAACGTGATATGGCCATTGTGTTCTACAACTTATTAATACTTTATGACCTTTTTATATATTTCAAACATACCTTATGCTGAGCTATTCACGTTTTGTATGTATTTTCTACCTTCTTCATTGTGTTACACATGCCCCCATAGTGCCACAAGACTGTTTCCTCTTGCCTATTATGTACCGACTGGGCCTGGCTACTCAGGATACAGTTTATAATATTGAATATAATGCATTAGTATATATTTTATCTCTTTTGCATACATTATATTTATGTTGTTATTTTCTTTCATTTTCGTTAGCCAGTCATTTTAAGCTCCAGAAGAAGCGTGATTACACACAAAACATGTCGAGCCTATCACTACTAGTGAATCATCTTTGATGTACCGCGTTTCTGTCTCTATACCAGATTCCCAGATCATGGAATGTTCATTAGATATTTTTCTAATCACCAATTGTATCATGGTTATGCTACAGTAGCGGTATCATCTGTAGATGACTGACCTAACGTTAAAAAAAACACAAAAAAATCATTACGTTTATCTTTGTTATATGTTTGAATAAAATACATTTTTATGTAAAAATTATTTTGTTATCGTGCCTAGAAAGTCCATAGTCCCCTCTCTTTTTCTATTTAAAAGTGAGTACACCTCTAAGTGAAAATGTTCAAATTGGGCCCAATTAGCCATTTTCTCTCCCCAGTGCCACATGACTCGTTAGTGTTACAAGGTTTAAGGTGTGAATGGGGAGCTCTCATACTTGCCACTGGCACCTCATGGCAAAGCTCAATATAAAGATGGCCTAGGCTATAAGAAGATTACCAAGACCCTGAAACTGAGCTGCAGCATGGTGGTCAAGACGATACAGTGGTTTAACAGGATAGGTTCCACTCACAACGGGCCTTGCCATGGTCAACCAAAGGAACTGAGTGCACGTGCTCAGCATCATATCCAGAGGTTGTCTTTGGGAAATAGACATATGAATGCTGCCAGCATTGCTGCAGAGGTTGAAGGGGGTGGGGTGGGGGGGTCAGCCTGTCAGTGCTCAGACCATATGCTGCACACTGTATCAAATTGGTCTGCATGGCTGTCATCCCAGAAGGAAGGCTCTTCTAAAGATGATGCACAAGAAAGCCCGCAAACAGTTTGCTGAAGACAAGCAGAGTAAGGACATGGATTACTGGAACCATGTCATGTGGTCTGATGAGACCAAGATAAACGTATTTGGTTCAGATGGTGTCAAGCATGTGTGGCGACAACCAGGGGAGGAGTACAAAGACAAATGTGTCTTGCCTACAGTCAAGCATGCTGGTGGGAGTGTCGTGATCTGAGGCTGCATGAATGTCAAACATACTGTGACATACTGAAGCAGAGCATGATCCCCTCCCTTTGGAGACTGGGCCACAGGCCACTATTTCAACATAACGACCCCAAATACACCTCCAAGACAACCACTGCCTTGCTAAAGAAGCTGAGGGTAAAGGTGATGGACTGGCCAAGCCAATTTTCAGACCTAAACCCTAATGAGCATCTGTGGAGCATCCTCAAATGGAAGGTAGAGGAGCACAAGATTTCTAACATCCACCAGCTCCATGATGTCATCATGGAGGAGTGGAAGAGGACTCCAGTGGCAACCTGGGAAGCTCTGGTGAACTCCATGCCCAAGAGGGTTAAGACCGTGCTGGAAAATAATGGTGACTTAGGGGTGCACTCACTTTTGTTGCCAGCTGGTTTAGATATTAATGGCTGTGTGTTGAGTTATTTTGAGGGGACAGCAAATTTACACTGTTATACAAGCTGTACACTCACTACTTTACATTGTATCAAAGTATCATTTCTTCAGCGTTGTCACATGAAAAGATATAATAAAATATTTTCAAAAATATGAGGGGTGTGCTTATTTTTGTGAGATACTGTAACAGGGTAGTTGCAGGGGGCTCTCATGACAGTGGACTTCGGAAGAATAAGGATTCAGGCATTCGTGTCCAAAATGTATAAAATATGTTTATTATAGCCCTCCCTGTTCAGCTCTTTATTTATCTTATGTATGCCGCCATGTTGGCATCAGGCAAACAGAAAATTGTATCAAAGGCTTACCGTAATTTTCCTTTCATGACGCCAATACATGGCAGTATACAGACCCTTCCATAAGATCTTGTTATTTTTACAAAGAACGGGGAGGGTCTCTGATGGAAATAAACACACGGCCGTTTTATTTCCATCAGAATAAACGCTGACAATTTTTCAGAGTTCCACTGAAACGGACTTGCCTACACACGATCACACCAAGGTCCGATCGTTTAGTAAACTGTGACGTACAACACATACGACAGGACTAGAAAAAGGAAGTTCAATAGCCAGTAGCCAATAATTACCCTTGCCCAATAGGAATTGATTCCGTCAGAAAGATTTAAAACATGTTCTATTTCTAGGTCCGTCAGAATTTTCTTTGGGCTGAAGCCCACACACGATCGGAATATCTCATGAAATTATTCCATCTGACTTTTTCTGATGGAAAGTCTGACCGTGTATACACAGCATTAGTCTCCTTCTTTTTGTAGAATTAAAGTGGTCCTGTGGTTGGATATAGGGGCAGAGTTCTAGCATATATATGCTGCCACGGATTGGCATCAGGAAAGGAAAAGTACAGTAAGTATTTGATACATATTTCCGTTTTTGGGTTTGATACCATTTTAAATGCATTTTGTCTCATTGCTTCTCAAAATGATTTACCGTGAAGATCTGTCATGATTGATACTATTCACCACACATTCAATGCACTGCACATTTTTACTTTTTCATTATATGTCAGCATTTACTATCTGCGACTGCTACAGAAAGATATTATATATCAGAGGAATCAGAGTGAACGAGAGCAAACTGTTTTTTTATAAATATGCCTTGTGTAACACAAAATGACAAAAACAAAGAGCATAAAAGATATGGATTGGCAAGTGTCCATCCAACCTTGTCCCTTTGAGTTGCTCAATATCAGATGATTTTAATCAGAAGGCTGTAAGTGCTTTGATTATTTTGGAGAAAGTCATTTTGAAGGATTTGTAAAGTGTTGTTTCTCTTTCCCTTTCTCTTGTTAACTTGTATCTTTATTCACGTTTTCCTGTCTCGCCCAGTGCATGGGCTGCTGGGAAATGAGAGCAAACCAGAAAAACCAGTCAGATGGTATTTGCTTAGTCTTGTTACTCTTTAACCATTTAGAGAAGCGTTGGCCACTCCTTTAAAACTCTGTAACTTCATCAGCTTTGAGAGCAGACTGATATGCTTCTGGGTATTTCAGTATCGTATAATCTGGGAGTCCCTTCCAACATGGAATTAGAGCAGAAAAACCACGAAGCTCAGCTGGAGACTCTCATGCCACAAAATCCGGTAAGTCTTTGTGTAGCCTTACGTAGAGTGTGTGTTTTATTTGATTATTGTTTTTTTTTTTTATATTTGTGTTTACATTGTGTAAAACCATATGAGCTGAAACTACAATCTATCAAATATATGTAAACTTCACATAACTAAAGTTGTCCAAACATAGAGATACCTTTCATTACTTAACCACTTACAGACCAGAACATTTTCCCCCTTAATGACCAGGCCATTTTTTGCGATACGGCACTGCGTCGCTTTAACTGACAATTGTGCGGTCATGCAACGTTGTACCCAAACAAAATTTATGTCTCTTTTTTCTCCACAAATAGAGCTTTCTTTTGGTGGTTTTTGATCACCTCTGCAGTTTTTATTTTTTGCGCTATAAACAAAAAAAGAGCAAAAATTTTGAAACAATTTTTTTTTACTTTTTGCTATAATAAATATCCCCAATTAAAAAAAAACAAAAAACTAATTTCTTCATCATTTTAGGCCAATATGTATTCTTTTACATATTTTTGTTTAAAAAAATCGCAATAAGCGTATATTGGTTGGTTTGCACAAAATGTATAGCGTCTACAAACTAGGGGATAGATTTATGGCATTTTTATTATTATTTTATTTCTTTACTAGTAATGGCGGTGATGTGCGTTTTTTAGTGAGACTGCGACATTGCGGCCGACAGATCGGATACTTTTGACACTTTTTTTGGGACCATTCACATTTTTATACAGCGATCAGAGCTATAAAAATGCACTGATTACTGTAAAAATGTCACTGGCAGGGGAGGGCTAAACACTAGGGGGCGATCAAGTTGTTAAATGTGTTCCTTGGGTGGTGTTTCTTACTGTGGGGGGATAGGACTGACTAGCGGAGGAGAGAGTTCACTGTTCCTAATCACTACGAACAGCAGATCTTTCTCTACACCCCTGTCAGAACAGGGATCTGTCTGTTTACATTGACAGATCCCCGATCTGGCTCTTTCCCACGATATCGGGTGGCCGGAAGACATTGCGGCCACTGACCATGTGCATTGGGTCCCCCGCCATGCAGCAGGTGCGCGCCTGCTATGGCTCTTAACCACTACAATACAAGGCCTTTTCACCCCCTTCCTGCCCAGGCCAATTTTCAGCTTTCAGCGCTATCACACTTTGAATGACAATTGCGCAGTCATGCAACACTGTACCCAAATGAACGTTTCATCATTTTTTTACCCCCACAAATAGAGCTTTGTTTTGGTGGTAATTGATCACCTCTGCAGTTTTTACTTCTTGCGCTATAAATAAAAGAAGAGTGACAAGTTTGAAAAAAACACAATATTTTTTACTTTTTGCTATAATATCCCAATTTTTAAAAAAACAAACACACTTGTACTTAAATAAAGTTTTGATAATTTGTTTTCCGCACAAATATAACTTTCTTTTGGTTGTATTTGATCACCTCTGTGTTTTTTACTTTTTGCGCTATAAACAAAAAAATTCTGCCAATTTTGAAAAAAACACTATTTATTACTTTTTGCTATAATAAATACACCAATTTTTTAAAAAAACATTTTTTTTTCTCAGTTTAGGCCGATATGTATTCTTCCACAAAAAAATGTGAAATTAGCGTATAATAGTTTGCGCAAAAGTTATAGCGTCTACAAAATAGGTGATAGATTTATGTCATTTTTATTATTAACTTTTTTCTTTCCTTTTTTTTTTTTTACTACTAATGGTGGCGATCTGTGATTTTTATCGTGACTGTGACATTGCTGCGGACAGATCGGACACTGTTGACACTATTTTGGGACCATTGACATTTATAAAGCGATCAGTGCTATAAAAATGCATTGATTACTGTATAAATGTCACTGGCAGGGAAGGGGTTAAATATGTGTCCTAGGGAATGGTTCTAACTGTGGGGGGAGGGGACTGATGAGGAGAGGAGACCGATCGGTGTTCCTATATACAAGGAACATACGATCAGTTCTCCTCTCCGCTGACTGGAAATGAATCTGTTTGTTTTCACACACAGATCCATCTTCCTGCTCTGTGATGAGCAATCACAGGTGCCCGCCGACATCGTGGGTGCTGGGCATGTGCACCGGGGTCCCCAGCGTGGTCCCCAGCTCTCCACAATGCCAGGAAGACAGACCGTCATATGAAGGTTTCCTGCTGCTGTCATTTTACAATACAGCGGTAGACAAGTGGTTAAAGGAGCCGACGTACACCTATGGCGATTTGCGGGAATGAGCCGACCTGCTGCAGTATGACGGCGGCGGCTGATCTGCAAGTGATTAAGATCCATACATACATTAGATAACACTCACCTAATCCCATCAGTTATAGTCAAATTGAAGACTGTTTGTACCCCACATCATGACACTTGCACTCCACCCTTTTACCATCATAGGCAAGTCTGATGAGAATTTGAAGTGAATATTGAGTGTTGTTGTGCTGCCCCAATGGGGCATAGAATTGATATAGACTGTTTTCCTAACCATTTTCTATGGACATTTATATTTAGTTCACATGCTGCCATATAGTGACCTTTTGTGGTAATACACTTGTTTTCTCAAGTTTTATTTTCCCTTATGTTATGACATGTTATGTAATGCTCCACCCTTCTTCCTGTGTTTGTACTTCCTGTGTCATGGATGCAGCAACAAGCCACATGTAGCAGGGCACATGTATTCTGTATTGTAAGCTACAGACAATATCATCTTTTGACCACATAAATGCTACAACCTATTCATCTGTTTGTATCCTGTCATCTGCTGTAATCTAATGTTCAGAATAAAAGCATCTTGTGGATGGAATCGGTATTTGCTGAGTTCAAACTATCTGATGAGGATTGTCCTCAGTGATTATATCTTATACAGGCCAGGCATAGAGGTCTCGCAAGGGATAGTCACTTCACAACAATCGGAGTCAGAATAGTCAAAAGATGTATAGAATTCCCACAGCCTGCTGTGTATATGTGTGTGCCTGATCTGCAATCAAGCTTAGTGCCATCCTCCATCTTGTGAAGCACATGGTCGCACAAGTTTACTGCACCTCATGTGGATGTTAAAAACTGTTTCTCTACATTGAACTGTCTCCCCACCTGTATAAGCTGTTGTTCGTCTTGCAAAAGTACAATTTTTTACAAAAACGTGAAAAATGTCTAGACATGACTCTGAGCACCCTTTTGTGGCTGAACCAGATTCATCATGCCTCTGAACCCGCAGATGTACGGGAAGCAGATTCTACAGATATTGCCGAACAGAGTGTAAGACCCAAACAGGCAATAAAACCTACACAATAACTCAGAGAAAACTATGAAACCACTAGAGATGAGTTCTCCAGCAATCTGTCAGACTTATGGGACATAACTTCACACTGCATGTCAGTTATGTCACAGTTTAATGATCGACCAGCTGAACTAAGAGACTCTATAAATCGCTTATCTGCCACGTACGAATGCTACCAGCAGCTGTTTGCAAAATACACAGCTTTCTTGCAGGGCTGTAATATGGAGGACTCCTCAGCAGAACTGACCAGGGCTGATGCAGTAAACCAACAAAGGGATCTCTTAGTGCAAAAAGCCCAGTGTAAGGCAGAACTCCGTATTGCTCAACTGCAGGAGACCAGATCTCACAGATTCACATGAACCAAGCACACTGCACATTCTTCTAGATCCTCTTGCTCCAGAAGTTCAACATTAAGCTATAAGAGGCCCGCACTGATGCAAAATCAAAAAAAGTTAAAGCTCCTTTACCAGAAAGAAAGCAGAAGTAGAAACACAAAAGGCAGCTCGCCATGCAAAGATGGTAACTCACCAAGCAGAGATGGAAGCTAACCAAGCAGAATTAGAAACACAAAAGGCAAAGATGCAAGCAGAGAGGAAAGCTCAACAAGCAGAGATGGAAGCTCAACAACCAGAGGCAGATTCCAAAATAAAGATTCTGCAAAAAGAAAGAGAGGAAGCAGCTACCCTAGCAAGGCTGAGAGTCCTCGAACAAGCGATGGGAGAAAGTGTTAACTCAGACTGGTCCATCCCAGCGGACCTGTAAGACCCTTATACTTGCAATGATACAGAGTTATCTCCTGTATATCTTACTAACAACACTGTTCTGACTCTCAACACAGAGACCTCTCAGCTCCAAATGCCTGAGCCTCTTCAAGTCTACAACACAAGTGCATCTATGCAGCAACCCGCATCACCTCTTACTGACAACAAGGTGACTTCCAGTACCAGCCACAGCTCAAGCCATAGGGACTATACCACAGGTATATGCTCCTGCAACATAATTTCATGCTGGTAAACCTCACCCTACTTCACCAAAGAACGTTCACACCCAAGGGGTTCTACAAGTTACTTTGGCACCGAAGAGTGAGAGTACCAGATATATGGTACACAGTGAGCTCAACACTACCTTCTCAAGGTTTGACTACTGTACAGCGAGCTACAGGGCCTGGAGATCAACCTTCAAAGCTGCCATTGCTGATCTCAACCTTACTACCAAGGAGGAACTTGATTTGCTCAAAGTGGCTGGGGTCAGAATCTGCAGACTGAGAACAGTGCATGTTGACCACCCAGATGCAGGTCTTGTTGCTGCATGGGCAAGACTTGAGCAAGCCTATGGTAGCTCTGAAGCCATAGAACGCGCTCTATTCAAGAGACTGCAAAACTTCCCAAATATAGGGAACAATGACTACCGCAAGCTCCAAGATGTGAGTGATCTTCTCATGGATCTGGAGTTGGCAAAGACAGACCCACGTCTACCTGGACTAAGCTTCCTGTACACTGCTCATGGTGTCAATCCAGTGGTGTCTAAACTGCCACAAGGCCTGCAAGAGAAATTGGCACAACGGGGCTCAAGGTAAAAAAGAGAATATAACGTATTGTTTCCTCCATTCTCATATTTTTGCAGCTTCATCAGTGATCAAGCCTGGACGAGAAATGATCCCAGCTTCAGCTTCATTGAACCCAACTTGCCTGCTTCATCATCTTCAACAATGTATGATAACATAGCAGCTAAACATAGAGATATTAATAGAGCAATGTCTGTTAAAAGGACAGACATCTCACCACCCATATCCTCTCCTGCTCACCAGAGCAATTCGGGTGACCGAGATAAAGACCCTAATCGTCAGTGCCCTATTCACAAGAAGCCTCACCCGAAAAGAAATGTTGTGGGCTTAGGGCAAAGATGTTACAAGTGTGCTGGGAGATTCTTCAGAAACTTGGAATATGTAACAGGTGCTGTGCTTGTTAACATTTTGTGAAAGACTGTAAAGTTGTCATCAAGTGCACAGAATGCAGTAGACAGACATGTTACAGCTATGCATCCGGGCCCACCCTCAGACGATTCACAGCAGCCTCCTACCACCAGCCCTGTCTCAAGTCATGGTGGGGAGCAACAAGGTCATGCTCCAGCTACAGCTAATGTTTCTTCTTTATGCACAGAAGTCTGAAGTGGAGAAGGCTATTGCCCCGTACAAACGGTCAGAAATTCTGCCAGTAAAAGTCGGATGTGAGCTTTTGGTCAGAAATTCTGACCGTGTATGCTCCATCCGACTTTTGCTGGCAGAATTCCAGCCAGCAAAAGATTGAGACCAGGTTCTCTATTTTTCATTCAGAAAAAGTTCCGATCAGAAATTACGATCATCTACAAATTTCGATGCGCAAAATTCCTACGCATGCTCGGAAACAATTCGACACATGCTCGGAGGCATTGAACGTCATTTTCTCGGCTCATCGTAGTGTTGTATGTCAACACGTTCTTGACAGTCTAAAGTTCAGAGAACTTTTGTGTGACCGTGTGTATGCAAGCCAAGCTCGAGCGGAATTCCATCAGAAAAGCCATCCAAGTTTTTTCTGATGGAAAATCTACTCGTGTGTACGGAGCATTAGATCACAAATGCTGTGCTAAGATATGCCTAGTCCTACTCCAGAGGCTGCATATCACCAACCTCACTTGAGGCACCTTGTTAATGAAATTCCTGCAATGGGCATGAATGCTGAAATCTTGATCTCGCTACAAGTCAGAGGAAAGAGCTTCACATCTTCTCAGATGCATCTACTGAGGCCATAGCAGCTGTCGCTTACCTCAAGGTAAGAGATTCTTCGAGTCAAGCTCACCTAGGGTTTCTGTTTGGGAAAGCTCAGTTAGCACCTAAGCCTGAACACACGATTCCCAGGTTTGAACTTTCTGAGACTGTGCTAGCTGTAGAAATAGCAGATTTCATACTGCGTAAGCTAGAAATTCAGATAGATGACGTCCAATTCTTCACAGACAGCAAGGTTGTTCTGGGTTACATATACAACCAGACTAAACGTTTCTATGTTTGTCAGCAACTGTGTAGAGAGAATCATGAAATTATCTAAACCTGATCAATGGCATTATGTTCCATCTGAAATTAGCCCTGCAGATCATGCCACCAGGCCAGTGTCTGCAAGTGTCTTTGCAAATTCCTCTTGGTTAACAGGTCCTGAATTCCTGGCGGATCTTCCAGAAGAAACCACAGCTGATATCTTCAGTCTTCTAGGACCTGACAAAGATTCAGAGATTCGTCCTGAAGTTAAAACCCTCGTCACCAGAGCTGAACAAAGACTCATCTTGGGCTGTCAATACTTTGAACGTTTCTCCAAGTGGAGAAGGCTTGTGTACACCAGCGCAAGATTAGTTCATATTGCAGAGTGCTTTCACACAAAGCCCACAGATGTTCACTGTCAAGGTTGGCACGTGTGCCAAAAGCTTCTTACTGCAAAAGACATTGCTGAAGGTGAACTGGTCATAATAGGCAGTGTACAACAGAGTGTCTTTGGCTCAGAAATTAAATGTATCCGTGACAAGAGGGACATTGCAAAAAATAGTCCAATTGCCAACCTGAATGCATTCATTGACAATGATGGCAGATCACAGCTACACTGCACAGCTGTGTTCAGTGCCGCAAACTGAGAGGGAAACATCAGCAACAGCAAATGTCAGATTTGCCAACTGACAGGCTAAGTACTGACCCACCTTTCACTCATGTTGGTTTGGATGTTTTTGGGCCATGGATGGTAACAGCCCGCAGAACTTAAGGTGGCCAAGCAAATAGCAAACGATGGGCAGTGCTGTTTACTAGCATGAGTGTGCGTGCAGTACGCATTGAATTAAAAGAGATTGATAGGAATCACACATAAAATATTGTACTCTATGCTTATGGACTTTAACTTCACAAGACTTGCCCATGAGATTCTAACCACTTTCCTGGTAGAGGCATCTGCCATAATTAATTCAAGACCATATGTTCCAGTGTCCAAGGATCCAGAGATCCCAACTATCCTTACCCCAGCTACTCTTCTTACCCAGAAGCTTGGGTCTGTTCCTGTTCCACCTGGAAACTTTAAAGCAGGAAATCTGTGCTATGACCAAGTGGAAACGAGTACAACACCTTAATCATTGGAAGATGGAAGCAGGAAATGGCAATGGCTAAACCCTGATTTGCAAGTTGGAGATCTTGTTCTGCTTAAGGACCAGCAAGCTGAAAGAATTGAGTGGACCATGGGACTTATTGTAAAGAGCGATCCTAGTGATGAAGTAAGGTACGTAAGGTGGAGGTGAAGGTTTCAAGACAAGGGACTGTAAAGACTTTCATCAGACCTATAACGGAACTTATTCTGCTCTTGCCCTTTGGAGAATGAACTTGTTTGCCTATGCTGCTGGATCCTACCTGTGACTTCAAGAAGAAAGTGTCTTGAACTTTATTTGACATAACTTGAAGCCTGGAGGGCACATTTTGAAACCCCCGCCCACCATCCTCCCACCAAACCTGCCACACACAATACCACATCACCTATATTAGTGTGCCCTCACTCTGGATGAAGGCGCACAGGGGGCAGTGGGGAGAGGCATGTTAAATGCAGTAGCAGGTTTAAATACACTAACAAATTGAAGCCATACTTGCCAGATCACCAGATAAAAATACAAGAAAGAAAGTCTAAAAAATAAAAATAATGTAGACATCACATCTAAGGGTACCTGGGAAGTATAACAGAAGAGGGGGACAGTATGACAGGGGAGGTATTGTGACAGGAGGAGGGCAGTATGATGGGGAAGCAGTGTGACAGAAGGGGGGCAGTGTGACAGGTGGGGGGTGGTGGGATGGGGGTAGTGTGACTGGAGGGGGCAGTGTGACAGGTGGGGGGCAGTGTGATGGGGGGTATCATGGCATGAGAGGGGCAGTGTGACAGGTGGCGGTAGTGTGACAGGAGGGGGGCAGTATGATGGGGGTAGTGTGATGGGAGGGAGCAGTGTGACAGGTGGGAGGACTGTGTGAAAGGCGCAGTGTGACAGGTGGGAGGGCAGTATGACAGGAGGGCAGTGTGACAGGAGCGGGGCAGCAGTAGGACACCTGGACACACTCAAGTACCAGGCACTGCTGTGACTGAGAATATATTTTCTAGTCTTCCTTGCAGGAGCAGCCTGGGAAAAGTAAACCCTCTTACCTTACCGGGCAGAAGCAGCCTGGAACCAAGAAGTGGGAGCCAGAGATGGGGCAGAGCTAGGCGGCGGATCCAGCAGTCCCAGTGACCAATGGCTGCCAAAAAATCCTAGCGCCAGGCCAGTTAGGAGGGGCAGCATATAGAGCAACCAATGCTCTGCATTCTCCTCCCTGCATCCGCTGAATGTCTGCTTCTCCTCCTGTCCCTCCCACAGGCATTCAGCGGCAGCAGGGAGGAGAATTCAGAGCATTGGTGGCTCTATATGCCACCCCTCTTATCCAGGTGTAGTCAAATATGACAAGGGAGCTGCACGGGCCTCCTGAAGCATGGGGCCAGGTCATACCAATACATTAAGTTAATTTACCAGTAAATGGTCGTGTGTCTATTTCCTAGTACTAATTCACAGTTGAGTTCAAGGTATCCACACTTGTGTTTCTAAAAGTGCGTGCAGTAAATTTCACTCAACCACATGTGCTAGAAGGCCTGGGGTTGTTCTTGTAGTCGAGGCGCAGAGCAGTAAACCCATATTACCAAGCGGCTCTTTTGAGGATAGCTCCATACATACAGTATCTCACAGAAGTGAGTACATGCCTCACATTTTTGTAAATATTTTATTATATCTTTTCATGTAACAACACTGAAGAAATTACACTTTGCTACAATATAAAGTAGTGAGTGCACAGCTTGTATAACAGTGTAAATTTGCGGTCCCCCCAAGATAACTCAACACACAGCCATTAATGTCTAAACCGCTGTCAACTAAAGTGAGTACACCCCTAAGTGAAAATGCCCAAATTGGGCCCAAAGTGTCAATATTTTATGTGGCCGGCATTTTTTCCCAGCACTGCCTTAACCCTCTTGAAAAAAAGAGGGGACAAACTGCGCTACGGAATACAACAAAAAAATAGTAACCCAAAAAATAAGATCTATCGAAAGCTGCAACTCTGATGTACACCAAATATACACAAAATCAAGATAAGAAAATAAGGAATTGCGCTAACCTATAGACTAAAATTGGTGTGAACCCAAAGAAATATATGTACCAATCAAAGAGTGAAAACAGCTGGAAATCTCCAGTTGTTACACCTGAAAAGTAAAACCACCTAAACAAATTGTGTATGTGTATATATGTGCAACACTAGCCAACAAATAGAGGATACAGCTGTGTATCTCCAGTGTTCGCATTAAAGAAAAAAACACTGTGTGCTAAATTAGTAAAAATTAAAAAATACAAAGCATGAATGATGAACTAAAACTCAAACGAGGTGCAAAACAATATAAACATAAATGATATGGTAAATAAATGAATAAAAAAATGAATATAAATAAGTTAATTAATAATAACAATATAAAGTGTCCATATATGATTTAAATTGAAATGAATAATAATAATAAATAGTGTCCATATGGTTGACTGACCACCCGTGATGAATTTATAGTGAATGACAGGATTCCAAACAAAGAGAACTTTTCAAAGTGCGAATGTGCTCTTGCCACCACCACACATATAGGTTGGCTCCTTACCGACTCAATATGACCCCCCGTTACAGAGGGTCTCAGCAGGCAAAAATAGATTGAATGGGCATTCACATTAATGAGCTGCTTGTCCAGTCTCAAATCTTCCACAAGATGGAGCTAATACAGTCTCTGTCATCTTTCCCCTCCCGTACACCACTCTCCACTCAGCGCAATACCACATAGAAGATAAAGGCTCCAAATAGTGTAAAACCCTCTTGAGCATGGAGTTCACCAAAGCTTTCCAGGTTGCTACTGGAATCCTCTTCCACTCCTCCATGTTGACATAACGGAGCTGGTGGATGTTAGAGACTTTGCGCTCCTCCACCTTCCATTTGAGGATGCCCCACAGTTGTTCAATAGGGTTTAGGTCTGGAGACATGCTTGGCCAATCCATCACCTTTACCCCCAGCTTCTTTAGCAAGGCAGTGGTCATCTTGGAGGAGTGTCTGGGGTCGATATCATGTTGGAAAACTGCCCTGTGGCCCAGTCTCCGAAGGGGGGGATCATGCTCTGCTTTAGTATGTCACAATACTGTCAGGCCACCAAGGGCCAGCTGACGGATGCGCACTGCTAAGGTTGTGGACCCTTCGGCTGGTTGCTGTGGCTGGAGTTCTGGGTGGCTTAGGAAAGCAGCTCCACCTGAACACAGACACGAGCCAAGCAGAAAACAAAAGCATAAGATTCCCCAGGTTGCGGAGTCTAAGCGCCAGCAGGTATTCACCACCTCTAGTGGTGAGGCTGGATTTGGTCGCAACTGACTCCAGGTTGCGGCCCCTGGGGTCTCTCAGCTCGTGCTCATAGCCAGGCTCGGGTGAACAGAGCGGAAGCAGCAGTTCAGGGTTAAGCACAGGATATTCAGGAGAACAAACCAAAGTTGGGGCAACTAGCAGGCAGGGATCATCAGGGAGGCACGCAAAGGTTGGAGTTACTAGCAGGCAGAGATCATCAGAAAGAGCACACCAAGGTTGGTATAGGAAAGTCAGAGATAAACATACAGCAGGACTCCACACAGAAGCCTAGACACAACTGTTGCTCTGGCAAAGTAGGCTTGTAGTGCGTGGGGTTAAATAGTGTTTCCTGTTGAGAGGCTGGGGTGGAGCCATGCTGAGAGCTGATACTTAAATGCCCAGGTGTGGGGGCATGGTCTCTTAAGGCTGAGACATATAGCATATAGTCATTACTGCAGATTCATGACAAGTACATATTGGCATTCATGGTTCCGTCAATGAATTGTAGCTCCACAGTGCTGGCAGCTATCATGCAGCAAACTGTTTGTGGGCTTTCTTGTGCATCATCTTTAAAAGAGGCTTCCTTCTGGGATGACAGCCATGCAGACCAATTTGATAGCAGCACTCATACGTTTATTTCACAAAGATAACCTGAGTATGTTCTGAGTGGAACCTGTCCTGTTAAACCACTGCATGGTCTTGGCCACGGTGCTGCAGCTCAGTTTCAGGGTCTTGGCAATCTTCTTATAGCCTAGGCCACTTGGAGTTCTTTGCCATGAGGTGTCATGTTGAACTTCCAGTGACCAGTATGAGAGAATGAGAGCGATAACAACAAATTATTTTTTTTTTTTCACAATCAAAGGTTTTATTGAAATTAAGATCATGTTTACAGTCAACGTTTGAATACATGTATTATTTCAGGCAGTCTGTAAACAACAAAACATATAAATACATCGCTATGGTGTTCTAATTTAGTCAGTGACTAAGTTGGGGAGAGTGCACGATTGAATACAGTGAGTAGCGTACACTATTTGGGGATATGTGGTGTGGAGGACATGGGGGGAGGGGGAGGGGGGGGAAGGTGAAGTGGGTAAAAAGGGGGGGGGGGGTGTGGGGTGTGATCAGCCCTTTGCTATTGTATCTAACTCCGTTTGTTATAGATGCTCTATGTCAGACCAAACCTTTCCCCCACCGTGTTAAGGATCAAGAGGTGCCGACGAGATTAATCCTTGAGTGCACGAAATTCAGGGGAGAGTGTGAAGGCCAGCCATGGTTGCCATGTTTTGTTAAAATTTGTGCTATTCTCGTGTTTGGTAGCCACGATCTCCTCCATCATGTAGATATACTGTACTCTATCTAGCCAGTCCGTGATGGCCGGGGCTTTAGTTGTTTTCCAGTGGATTGGTATTAGTGTTTTAGCGGCCGTGAGTAGGTGTCTGGACAGCGATTTTTTTGTAGCGGCATATATTGATGGGTACCAGATTGATCAAGCATGCGGCCGCATTCAATTCCAGGCGAGTTTCTGTTATATGCTTAACCCAGTATCTGATTGTTTCCCAATAGGTTTGTATTAGTGGGCATTCCCACCATATGTGCATAAAGGTACCTGTGTCTGTTTTACATCTCCAGCATGTGTCTGAGGCGGAGGGAGACCATCTCCTGGTTTTTTGTGGCGTAATATACCATTGAGCTAGAATTTTATAGGATATTTCCTGATATTTAGAGCTTAAGGAACACTTGTGTGTCAAAACGCATGCCTTATTCCATTGCTCCTCAGATATGCTGGTCTTGAGATCACGTTCCCACTTTGTTTTGAATTTATTTTTGTCAGCCTGCGATGCTTGAGTTAGCATCAAGTATGCAAGAGAAGTGGTGTTCGTTATTGGTGATCTTTGTAGACATATATGCTCGATCTGAGTTAATGGGAGGCAAAATTGATTTTTGTGTTTGTTGTTGACCAGGAAGTCCTTTAGCTGGATATAGAACCAACATCCAGGAAACAGCTCCCCCACCTCTGCGGCCAGTGTTTCAAATGTCTTAACTCGTGTACCTGACATGCAGGTGTGTACTAAAAAATTTTGTGGCATGTTATGGTGTAGGCCTGGAATGAATTCGGGATTATTTGTGAGCGGGGTCAGGGGGCCTGGGTTTGTTGCGATTTTTTGCGACTTTACCAGCGTCTGCCAAATCTGTATTGTAGTTTTGATTAATGGGTGGCCTATAAGTTTGGGCCTTCTGGAGTGAAGCGACCATGGGAGGTAGAGGGTGCTGCGCTGTGCCAGATTGCTTTCTAGCTGGACCCAATCTTTATTTAGTCCGTGGCAATGCCAGTCTATCACTCTCGTGATATGGGTAGCCTGGTGGTACTTTTTGAAGTCCGGCAGTCCTATGCCCAACAACAAATTTAACACGACTGCTCCCCATTCACACCCGAGACCTTGTAACACTAACGAGTCACATGTCACTGGGGAGAGAAAATGGCTAATTGGGCCCAATTTGGACATTTTCACTTAGGGTTGTACTCACTTTTCTTGTCAGAGGTTTAGACATTAATGGCTATGTGTTGAGTTATTTTGAGGGGACAGCAAATTTACACTGTTATACAAGCTGTACACTCACTTCTTTACATTGTAGCAAAGTGTCATTTCTTCAATGTTGTCACACGAAAAGATATAATAAAATATTTAGAAAAATGTGAGGGGTGTACACAGTTTTGTGAGATACTGTACATACACACACACACTTAGGAATGCTGAGGAATAGTCCACTGTCAGCACATGGGGAAGTTCCGTCTGCTAGGCCAGTGCAGGATCGCATGAATAAAACTGCCCTTTAAATATACATACTCTGCATTACAGACATTTTAGATTTCTGGAAGTTAACCCTTCATCCAATGCCTCACTTACCTGCACCTTACCACTTTATCTAATATTGCTATCCCCTGATCCATACCCCCTAACTGACACTGCTGTCTCATATTCCTCACCCCCGCATTCAAAACTACTGTCCCCTATTCCTCGCCTGCCACCCATTCAGTACCACTTTCTCTCACTCCTTACCCCATTACCTTAGACTGTTGTCCCTCATTTCTCAACCTCATCCAATACAACTGTCTTCTGTTCCTCACCCCCCCCCCCCCCCTTTTGCCCATCCAATGTTGCTGTCCCAATCTTTACCCCTGATCTAATGCTGCTATTAGCCATTCCTCATTCCCAAACTCATGCTGCTGTCCTCCACTCCTCTTCCCTGATTTGACCCTGCTTTCAGCACCTATCCCATGCTTTACCTAATTTATCACCCCTTGATGTTATGCCGCTGTCTCTCACTCCTCACTCCTGATTAGGGATGAGCTTCGTGTTCGAGTCGAACATACGTTCGACTCGAACATCGGCTGTTTGTCCGTTCGGCGAAGTCCGAACATTTTGGCCCGTTCGCGCCAAATTCGTGTGGCGCTCACGGCCCACAATGCACTGCGATGGCGCAGTGCATTGCTGGCTCATGATTGGCCAAGCATGCACTGTGACCCCGCATGCTTGGCCAATCGCAGCGCCAGCAGCGAGGAGAGCCATGATTGGCCACAGGCAGGATGCCTGTGGCCAATCATAGCTCAGGCTATGTAGTGCACGCCCCACACTATATAAGGCCGCCAGCGCGGCGGCCTTGTGTAGTGTGTTGGCGTCTGAAGCAGTGGGTGTTCTGTGTACCTTCAACACAGTACACACCGATAGTTTTCGGCCGATTTTCGATCTTGCTGTTGTGTAGTGGTTGTTGTCTGCGTGCCCTGACCGCAGTATACACCGCTATATTCACCTCACCTATATAGCTAGTGATCTATCTTTTATAATAGAGCTTGCAGTTAGTAGTGTTAGGAGCTTGTGCGTGCTGTCTGCGTGCTCTGTACCCAGTACATACCGCTATATCCACCTACATAGCTGTTCTCTATTTGAGTCCACTTGCCATCTGCAGGAGTTATTGGAAGTTGTGTGTGCCTCCAGCACAGCACAGTATACATCTGTATATACCCCTTTATCTCTGGTGTTCTATAATAAAGGCATCTGCAGGAGTTAGTGGGTGTTGTGTGCCTCTAGCACAATATACACTACCCAACTGCTTTTTTACCCAACTCCCTTCAGGCCATTACCATGTCTGGAAGGCCAGCAAGGAGAGGCAGACAGGCGCGAGCCGATAAAAGAGGGCAAGCAGGCTCTGTGTCTAGAGACAACAGTGCTGTTCGTGGACGCGGTGCATTGTCATCAGCACGTGGCCATGGGACACGCTTGTCCTTCTTTTCGGCAGCTGGACATGTTGAGCCGCAACATGCCAACGACTTGGTAGAGTGGATGACCAAGCCCTCTTCATCCTCCTCATCCTCTCTCACCCAGTCTCAGGGTACTAGCAAAGCAGCTACCAACGCATTGTCTTCCCTCCTCTCAATGTCATCATCAGTGACTCCTTCCCTAGACCCACCACGTCCTCCTGAGGAGTCTCCTGAACTCTTTGAGCACAGTGTTTGGTACATGCTCCAGGAGGATGCCCAGTGTTTTGTGGGCTCTGATGATGACACTCAGCTAGAGGAAGGCAGTAGCGTGAGCGCAGAGAGAGGGGATGCTCAAGAAGGACAGCAATCTGGCAGTCATGTTCCACAAGCTGCAGCATACTGCCAGGTTTGCTACAGCGATGAAGAGGGAGGGGATGATGAGGGCACTGACTCCACGTGGGTGCCTGGAAGGAGAGAGGAGGAGGAGGAGGAGGAGGCACATGTCCAACGAGGCAGGATGCCCTCCGGGGGCCAGCTTAGGGGCAGCACACCGACTGAATCACACCGCAGAGCTCCGCCTGTGCAGGGCGCTGCCTCTGCGTGTTATTCTAAAAGTTCTTTGGTGTGGGCCTTTTTTGAGACAAGTGCATCAGATCGCACCGCTGCTATTTGCAACATATGTCTCAAGCGTATCTCACGTGGCCAAAACATCAGCCGCTTGGGCACCACATGCTTGACCAGACATATGTTGACCTGCCATGCAGCTCGTTGGCAAGCGTACCTCAAAGACCCACACCAAAGAACAAAGCGGACCTCTCCTTGCTCCTCATCAGCTGGCATCTCCAACCCCACTAGACCTTCAGTCCTCTCTGAAACCTGCTCTGAGAGGAATGAAGGCGTAGAATTAGGTGTGTCACAGCCAAGTGGTTCCGGGAACTCTGCTAGCGGTACACCCACGTCCGATTATAGCAGGCAAATGTCCCTGCCCCAGCTGCTGGACCGCCGAAAGAAGTTCACTCCCAGCCATCCACATGCCCAGCGGTTGAATGCTAGCTTGGCTAAATTGCTAGCACTTCAACTGCTGCCTTTTCAGTTGGTAGACTCGGCCCCCTTCTGTGAGTTTGTACAATGTGCGGTTCCTCAGTGGCAGGTCCCCAAACGCCACTTTTTCTCACGGAAGGCGATTCCGGCTTTCTACCGGCATGTGGAAGGCAATGTCCTTGCCTCGCTGGACAGGGCGGTCATCGGTAAGGTGCATATTACCGCTGACTCATGGTCCAGCAGGCATGGACAGGGACGTTACCTGTCTTTCACGGCCCATTGGGTCACTCTTCTGGCAGCTGGGAAGGATGCAGGACAAGGTGCAGTAATGTTGGAGGTTGTTCCGCCACCACGCCTCCAAAATGCTACTATTGGTTGTGACACACCTCTCTCCTCCACCCCCTCCTCTTCTTCTTCCTCCATGGCCTCTTCCAGTGCTCTGTCCTCAGAACCAGCGGTGCTTCGTAGGCGTTCCAGGGGCTACGCAAGTACGCAGGCAAAACGATGCCATGCCGTGCTTGCGCTGGTTTGTTTGGGGGACAGGAGCCACACTGGGGCGGATGTTTTGTCAGCTCTGCAGGGGCAGGCCGAGAGGTGGTTGACGCCACGCCAGCTTAAGCCAGGAATGGTGATTTGTGACAATGGCACCAACCTCCTCTCCGCCCTCCGACAGGGACAACTGACCCATGTACCCTGTGTAGCTCACGTCCTTAACCTGGTGGTGCAGCGGTTCTTGGGCAGGTACCCCGGCTTACAGGATGTCCTGAAGCAGGCCAGGAAAGTCTGTGTGCATTTCCGCCGATCATTTAATGCCTGTGCTCGGCTGGCTGAGCTCCAAAAGGAGTTGAACCTGTCCAAGAACCGCCTTATATGTGACATGCCCACCAGATGGAACTCAGCGACTACGGCACCAGGACAGGGTCAGGGGAGCTCGGTTTTTTCTCACCACGCCAGTGGGGCATGATCAGGGATGCATGCACTGTCCTGTCACCGTTTGAGGAGGCCACAAGGATGGTGAGCAGTGACAGTGCATGCATCAGTGACACTGTACCTCTTGTCCACCTCTTGGAGCATACGCTGCGTGGAATAATGGACAGGGCACTTGAGGCAGAACAGAGGCAGGAAGAGGAGGACTTCCTTGCCTCTCAAGGCCCCCTTTATCCAGACAGTGTTCCTGCTGTGCCACCCATCACACAGGAAGAGGATGAGGAGGAGGAAGAGGAGGAGGAGGATGATTGAGTCAGCATGGAGGTGGAGGCTGGCACTCAGCATCAGCAGCAGCAGTCTTGTAGGGATGATTTACAGTCCCAAGAAACATGTGGACTTGTACGTGCCTGGGAGGAGGTAGCTGCGGATCATGTTGTCCTTAGTGACCCAGAGGACTCCGGACCGAATGCCTCAGCTAACCTACGCTGCATGGCCTCCCTGATCCTGCAAAGCCTGCGGAAGGATCCTCGTATTCTTCGGATCAAGGAGAGGGACCATTACTGGCTGGCCACTCTCCTTGATCCACGGTACAAGGGTAAGGTTGCCGACCTTATCTTGCCATCGCAGAGGGAGCAGAGGATGAGACATCTCCGGGAGGCCTTGCAGAAAGGTCTGTGCAACGCGTTCCCAGAGACTGGGAGGTTACAAACTCCTGGTCCTGGACAACGTGTTGCTGAGGAATCGGTCAGAAGGAGCGGTGGAGAAGGTGGCCGTCTGACTGATGCTTTCAGACAATTTTTTAGTCCGCAGCCCCAAGGTATGATCGGTTCCAGCACCCATCGCCAGCGTCTGATTTACATGGTGCAGGAATACCTAGGGGCAAGGTCAGACTTGGACACCTTTCCCACCGAAAATCCTCTGGCTTACTGGGTCTTGAGGATGGATCACTGGCCAGAGCTTGCACAGTATGCAATTGAGCTACTGGCCTGTCCTGCATCCAGCGTTCTTTCGGAACGCACCTTCAGTGCTGCTGGTGGCTTTGTTACCGATCACAGGGTGCGCCTGTCCACCGAATCAGTTGATCGACTGACCTTCATCAAGATGAATCAGTCTTGGATCACCCACAGCTACCAAGCACCTGAAGCTGATGTAACAGAATAATTTTTTTTGAAATATCACATCCCTTCAAGACTGCCTATGCTGATGCTGAGTGACTGTCCTGTTATGTTGATTGTCTATCCTCTTCCTCCTCCGCTGATATGTTGGAAGAACATTTCTGGTTCTGGTTGATGCCATCAGCCCAATTTTTCTGTCCCTGTTTAACAGGGGCGTTTAAGTACAATTTTTGATGCAATGCTTTGCAGCAGGGCTAATTCCTGCAATAAAACTAGAGTATATGGGAGAGGTTGCAGTGTGGTGGCACCAGCAGCAGTGCCTAAGGCCAAATTTTTCTGCCCCTGTTTAACAGGGACATGTAATTACAATTCTTGATATAATATTTCACAGGGGGGCCCCTTCCTGTGCCCACCCAGAGTAACGGTGAGGACTTATAGTGTTGTGGCACCAGCACCACAACCACCAAAGGTCAATTTTTCTACCACTGTTCAACAATGGCATGTAATTACAATTCTTGATATAATCGTTCACAGCAGGGCGCTCCAGCGCCCACCAAGAGTCACTTTGAGGGCTTACAATGTTGTGGCAAAACCAACACCTTGTTCCGCCATTTCTGCAGAGCATATAGGGCAGGCCCCTACTTTCAAACATCCAATTTACAAACATCTCCTACTTGCAAACGGAAGGAGACAACAGCAAGTGAGATGAAAAAAGATGGACGACAAAACAAATTATACAGGGGTGATAACCCTTCCCTATGTTTTCCAAAAAGCTTAAAAATAGGTTTTTTGACTGGAGCTACACTTTAAAAATTTACCAGTTGAAAATTACAAACAGATTCAACTTAACACAACAAATCTACGCAGTCCCTGTCTTGTTTGCACCGCCTGTATACTGCTGTTCTGAGTATATAGGGCCTGGGGGCCACACGCACGGTACAGGGTTCCCCTTAATATGCGTACAAGACCCGAATAGGCTGGTAATGGGCAGGGAGGGCTACCCATGCCATTTTTCTCAATGATTTTCAACCATATTGCAGGAACCAGATATAACATTAAAACCGCAAGCAGTTTTAAATGGCGTTATTTCCGTTTAATGTCATTTTGTGCAGGGACTGTTCTAAACACGGGAAACACGTGGCACTTCACAGGCATACTACAGACACCCCCCAGGCACCATATTTAAAGGAATATTTCACTTTTCTTTTCACTTTAATCGTCATTAAAATCAGTGCTCCCGCCAAAACGGCCATTTTTAAAAACATTTTAGGCATTGACCCATGTCCCCTGGGGCAGGAGCCAGGTCCCCAAACCCTTTTTAGGACAGTATCTTGCATATTAGCCGTTAAAATTAGCACTTTTAATTTCGAAAGTTCGAGTCCCATAGACTTCAATGGGGTTCTAAAGTTCGTTCGAATTTGGGGTCCGTTCGAAAGTTCTGGTGCGAACCGAACCGGGGGATGTTCGGCTCATCCCTACTCCTGATGATCTGGCCCCGCCAACTTGCACCGTGCTGTCGCCAATCGAACCTAAAAATGTCACTGTGTGACATTTCAATAAAGGTTGTTTAAAAGTATACAGTGTGATGTGCTCAGATCAGTGCATCGACAATACTTTAATTCTACTGCACACTAGTGGCTACATACTAATGTAGCTGCTGATGTGAGCCAGCCCTATACATTACACTCTGCTCCACTATACAAACTTGCCCATTCTGGAATGGGCACACTTTTGCTAGTATAGTTTACCTTTCGAGTCGCTTTGATAAAAATATATTTATAGCTCTTCTGTTTTTAATTACATTTTAAATAATTTATTATTTAGAGGAAGCGATGTTTAGTGAACCATTTTGTATTCTACTGTGATAAAACACACAGAAGCAGACAGTGACTGACTAAGTCTACACTTTGCAAACAATAAGACTGCAGGAACTGTATTTAATGTGTACATGTCAAGTGCCATTCCTAGAATTGTTAGAATACCTGCAGCACACCAGTCCTGGATATCATTCAGCTGTTCTACAGAGGATTAAAGTGTTAAGCTGTTCATTTATCAGTCATGTATTTTTTTTGTTTTGACTGATACCTCTGAGATTCAAGCTTGTGTCTTAGAAAGTTATTTGAATAGCAAAATATGGCAAATGAAAATTTCATAGTAGGAAAATCAGAGAAAACCTGTTCAAGGGGTCATTGGAAGGGCCTAAGCTAGCACAATGTTTCTCTTTGGTATATTGTAGACAGTTAATTGAAAGTGAAACACCAACTTCTTCTGGGGCACAATCCCCTCCATATTAAAACGGCAAAATATTACTGTAGTCAGGTTCTTGGCTAGTGACAGCTAGTGATTTAGGATATTGTGCCATCTGTGTTCCCAATGGACTTCAGCTGGATGGGTTAACACTACCTTGCCTCCATCCACCAGAGGGAGCTGACTAACAGAAGGAGCTCCAGAGACTTGGTGGTTGGCAGCAACTGGATATGGAGAGAAAGCTGTATTTTCACAGGCTGAATACCAAGGGGTTTCCTCTTTGCTGCAAGGAGAGCGAGGTGTGCACATCAGCCTGCTACAAGCCTGTCATGAGGATCAGAGTCACTCAAGGCAGACCCAGAAGAGAGCTGATCTCTGAACAGCGGGGCTCCTGTTTCTGTATCCCTAGGATTGGTGAGAGGACCGTACTGCTGTTAACCCGTGGCTGCTGGCAGAAACCGAGAACATAATGATGTGCCATCTAACTATGCGCATTATTTATTGGATGCAGACTCTCTTACGACTGTACTCAAGTGCATCACTGTGAAGACTGGGCCCCAATGCTAGCTAGCTGAAGAACTAGGAGTAAAGACTGCTCACTCAGTTGTTTCACATGAACGTTGCTGATTGTCCATAGTAAGAGGTACTTCTTTAGGTAGTCTTTTCAATTTCATCACTGCCATTAATAGAGAGTACTGTTCACTAAAGTGGATACTTCTGTTACAGAGGAGTTATTGCCGTATTGATTCTGCTTGCTGTTACTGTTTCTAATGCAATTACTTATTGCTATTTTTTCTGGATTACCGGGTTTACTTTAATTTAGCTGCACAGAACTCCATTCTATGCTGCTATAACCTAGTAAACATACAGTATTGTATACAGAGCTGTGATTGAACTAATCCTTTACTTACCCATTTATGTGCATACTACTATTTACTGCAACCGATGATGATAGTTTGGGTTAATTTACCACTAACCAATGTGATGTTTGGTTTTAAATACTGAACCTTGTTGTGTGCACAGTAAATGGTAAAGAGTGACTACATGTCCCAGGAGCGCCACATCAAGTCAAGACCTGGTGTGTAATAGAGAATGGCACACACCCCCGTTGTGCAGCTCCCGGGACACCTAGTTACTCTCTACCATTGCCTGGAGCATGGAAAAGCTCCCTTCCTGGCCAGCACCCACAGCAGTGGGCACAGGACTTTATTCCCACACAGTCTGAGCGGCCCAAACACATATCCTTGGTTCACTGTGTGCACAGTATCTATATTTGTGCTCCCAGTAGTCTTGCAGTATCTATTTTCTTAATCTGGTGGGTCAGATGGGCTGAGGCTGTTCTCAGAATTGAGTATGAAGAACAGAGAACCCAATCAACCAATGGGGGTAGAGATAAACTACATACTGCGGGACTGTCCCGAAAGTTGAATGGATTCCTCTGTGTGCTGTGGGGGGGGGGGGGGGGTCACAGCTACCATCTTATGTGCAGGAGTCAGAGCAGCTTTGAAATGGAGAACTCAGGATAGGTGGTGAGTCAACCTGGGAGGAAATGCTCTTTAATGCAGTCTGCCGTGTCCAGGGCGGAATGTTGCTATAGGATAACCATATCGCCCCTCTATAATACATAGGGGTAAGACCCATATTTTTGATATTTTTCTTTATATGTTTTTGAATGCCATCTCTTCCCCAGTCTCTCTTATGTTCCACATATGAGTTATTTGATTTGTTATGGATTTATTTGTAATGGATATTTTATGTTTCCCTAGAGTTATTTTTTCCTGTACTAAGTGCAAACCTTTTATTCCAAAATAATTGCTATTGATCTTGATGAAGCAGGGGATCTTACAAAACGTGTAAACCTATCGACCTACTGGAATGTACATGCAACAGCATTGGGAATGATCCATTTTCTATTGTAATCATTATTGTTTTACATTTTATAACGGTCATATGTTTGTCTTTTTGAAATTCTTTTTTGTGAATAAAGTGTTGAGGTGGCAGCAGGAAAGCACTGTTTTTCAGTGGATCAGCTACGCTCCCAAAACAGTGCACATCAGTCGCTACTTTATAATGCAGCTGCTGCTAACGAGTCCTAGGTGTTTATGCCAGGCTTATGTTTACGCTAGGTTTATGCTAGCCTGCATAGTAACACGCAGTGTTTTACCATGCAGGATAGTGTAAGTGTTATATATTTTTTAGACCAATAGTATTTTCTTGTGGTGGTATTAAATCACTACTGGGTTTATTTTTTGCTTTGTAAAGAAATCCACATCTGTCCCTCGGGACAGCAAAACAATGTATGGGATTTGTTAAGGTATATCATCTCTCAAAGAATCAACATACATCAGATCAATCGTATTCATGGTCATATTAAAGGCTGTAGTGTATGGGGTTCTGTTCATAAATCCCATTCACGTGTTATTATTACTTCTGTGTTTTAATATGACCACTCTGGTTGAGTCACTCCAAGGTATTTAGTAAAAGGCATTTTTTTTTTCAACACAATTCTTAAATTATAAAAGTAAATATCATTTTTGAAGTTTTTTTTCCACAAAATTTTAATTTCAACAAGTTGTTATTTTTTTACAGAGTTGACAAATAATATACTTCTAAGCATAGCCATACTTAGAACTACACCCCAACACATTCTGTGACTCCCAAGTATGGGAATACTGTGTGTGTGTGTGATTTGTTTTTTAGCAGCTTAGCCACATAGAGAGGCCTAACTCCAAGAAGCACTTTCTGAAGTTCTAGTGGATTAAATTCTGCATCTAAATTCTTGACTACCTATCATACCAGCAAAGGGGAATCGCCCACAAAATTACCACATTTTGGAAATGGGGATACTTTTTTTTTTTTTGCCATAAATTTTGGAAAAAGCAAAAAAAAAAAATGTATTTTTAAACAAAATTGTTGTTTTTTTAAGATCTTTTTTTTTTACACACACAACATGGGCATACTTAGAATTGCACCCCAAAACACATTCTACTACTACTCCTGAATATGGGGATACCACATGTGAGACATTTTGGACATCACAAAAATCAATTTTATCAAAAACAGTGTACTGTTATGGTCACTTCTGTTCAAGTGGTCAGGGAATATAGCTTAGTGTAGCACCACCTACATCTCCAGCCAAACAACTTGGCCTATTGATATGAGGAATGCTATGTTCACTATATGGCACACATTGATATGCTCTGTGCGACTGAGGCCTTATGGTGACACTGGTACTGGTGCAGCGTTTTTCAGGTACACTGATTACACTCGTGGTAAGGGGACGATAAAACCCCATGGTTGAGTCACATTTTTACCACCACTCAACCGCTCCCTCTTTTACGGGGAAAGTAGTGGATAGGGTGTTAGTGTTGATTGCTAAAAGCACTTGTGATGATATATAACCATATAAAAGAACGACTTATACAGCCATGTTCAGCCACATCTTCTTTATTGAAGAGCCTGAAGAGGACTGTTTTGCTCTGAGACTGGTAATTACCAATAGATAACCTTTGCACAGGGTTTTGTGTGCCATTTAACAAACCAGCCCATAAAAATAATTAAATGCAGTAAAATAGTTTGCTTAGTAAAAAAAAAAACTAAACGGTTAACCACTGTTGGAGGGAGACTGAAGCCTCCATCTACAGCCCTGATTCACCAGGTGGTTCATGAGCTAAACCTTGCCCTGCCAGGAATCGGGACACAATGAAAAAGTTTGTTCAGAACAGTGACAAAAAAGGTAGGAATTTTTAACAGAATTACATAACCAAGGGAACTGTAAACATAAACATGCTTCTCCCCTTCGTTTTGTTTTTTTTGGTGAAAAACTGGAGAGCACATAGAAATATAAAAGGATATCCTATATCTCAACAGGCCAACGCGGGCTCCAGTAGTCATCCACCGGTGACTCCTCTACTGTCTCTGGAAATGCAGGTCTTTTGAGGGGGTTGGCATAATGGCACAACAGTAAAGCAAACATGAGAAGCCACCAACAGGTTATTGCCATGTGTGAACAGACAAATGCTGCGTACACACGACCAGACTTTCCGGCAGAAAAGGTCCGACAGTCTTCCAGACAGACTTTAGGCAGAGTTACGACGGACTTCCGAACAAACGGGCTTGCCCACACATGAACGGACTAAAGCCTGTTTGAAAGTTCATTTTGAACATGATGACGTACGACAGGACTAAAAAAGGAAGTTCAATAGCCAATAGCTACCATTGTGTCGTACTTGGTGGACTAGCATACAGACGAACGTTTTTTCCGATGGGAATTGAGTCCCTCAGATTTGAAACATGTTCTATTTTCTAGGTCCATCTGAATTTTTTAAAGAAAAACGATCGGACTATCCCACACATGATCGGACTATCCAACGGAATGATTCCAATGGACCTATTCTGCCGTAAAGTCTGGTCGTGTGTACGTGGCAAAAGTGTTAATTTGTGTACCTGTTATGCAGAGTACTCCCTGTGGAGGAGCTCAGGCTATGCATAGAGGCTGCAGGGAGCAAGGCACCACAATACCCAGCAATACAGCATTCATTTGCATTTGTTCCATCAGTAGACATCTATGTGAGTATTTAATATGTCCAATTTCTCCACCTCCCATGTGGCTCTTTTGTATGAAAATCTTCAATTAATATTCTAATTGATAATCTTTGTGACTTGCATTTTTTTTCAAGGGGGTGTGGTTTATGTGTACACGTGTATGAGTATCCAGGAGTTTGCATGGAAAATACTGACCAGGAATTGTTTTATATTATTTTGTACAGCCCTGAATGCTGGTAGGAGCTGGAGATCTACTTCTTTTCAAATTAGCAAGCACGTAGTCACCTGCTTGTTACTATTATCCAGATCTGCAGCTCCTCTCGCCCCTGCCCTACTGATAGGATGACAGCGCTAGGGGCGGAAAAGGTCACAGGCTGACTCCTTACTTTGCTCTACAGAAGATAGGGTTGTGCAGGGGAGGCAGAGAATAAAATGGGGTTGTGAAAGGAAAAAAAAAGGGGGGGGAGTGTGAGTAGAGTGAATAGGGGATGGGGGGCATGAGAGCAAGAGGAAATGTGATGGGGGGTTGTGATTGCTAGGGGCACTGTGATATAAAGGGCGCTGCACTGTAAAGGGGCATGTAATCATTACAGTGCAGTCCCCTACATCTCACAGTGCCCCTTTATATTACAATGCCAGACAGAGGACCGACTCCCCTCTATCTCGTCACCAGCCATTCCCACAAACGCCCGACCAAACCCCCTTGGTCCCTGGAAAAATTGGCTGCTCAATCTAAAATGCCTAATTTTTGTCCCAGTCCGGGCCTGCACACACCACACAAACTTTGTTTCAGTGCTGCCAGTCATTTCAGACCAAAGTCCCAGATGTGTCTACTGTGAGGGTTATTACTGTATGCTAAAGCAGATATTAAAGCTGATACTCTGAACTACATTCCAGCAATATTTGTGTGGATTATATATATTGTTTGTGACTTTCTTGGTTTTTAACCCCTTTCATTCTGTATGCTTCATGTTTTTTTTATTATATCCTTTTGCTATTTAAATGTATATCTATTTACTTTTTATATTTTTATTTGATTTGCAAGTAGTTTATTGCACTTTGTTTTTTTTGTTTTTTTTGGGTGTTTTGTAGTCTACCAGTTTATCTGGTGTCCATAGCAGCAACTACCTGTAATAAGATTACATTACAAAGCTTATTGCGCTTTGTGGTTTGAACTAAGCTATATAGGATTTAACAGACGTACTATTTATGTCCCTAAATATTGCAGTGATCATTTATGATTTGACCATGCCTCTTAGACCACAACCATAAGGCCTTAAGGGATAAAAGCTGCCGACTTGGTATTCCTTTACACAAGCGTGAGTTTTGGAAAATATTTCACCAAAGATGACACTCATAATCCTGTGGATTGCTGTAATATGATTTAAAGGTGTGTAGATGTCTGGGAAAAGGATAAAATCACAACAATGGGAGTGCAAGCATGGGAATGTCGAAGTTGTAACATACCGTGTACCAAACCCTTATGTTAAGAAAATACTATGCAACATAAATTCACCTTTAATCTACTACTACGTTGATAATTTTAGTTTTCCATGACCATCAAATGATCTCAGATGGTCTGTAGAAGTCCTTGCATACATATTACAGTATAATGCGTTTTTTTAATCATTATTTTATTTTTTTATTAGGAAAATGCTCCGAACAGGCACAAGAAGAAAATTTTTAAGAGACCTATATTCTGGATAGTCTCCATATTTGTACTGTTTGTACTTGTAATAATTATCAGTCTTGTCGTTTATTCACGTAAGTAAACATGCAATTTATTTTAGTTTTTATGCCATACATCTTTCTTAAACTGGCCACACATCAATTCGATTTTCCTTGAAAGTATTCTTTTTAGATCAGGAAAATGTAACACTACCTGTCTATCTAATTTATATCCAGTCAGGTAGTATCTCACGCTACCTATTGGTAAATTTAGCTGATGTGCTAATGTGATGAAAATCTGTTTTAGGCTGGGTTCACACTGCGAATCTGCTGCGGGTTCCCGAATCGCATGCCTCCCGGCGGCAGTTCACACTGCCCTATGTGAACTGCTGGGAGTGTTAGTGAAAAGTTAATGACACCCCCAGATCAGTTTGCATATAGCAGTGCGATCTGCAAACTCGGACAGGAATCAGATCGCATGTTGTGAACACCCATGCGATCCGATTCTGCTGTGGACCAAATAAAGGGTCCTGTGTGAGTTTTGGCCAGATGCGATGCAAATTCAGCCATACTATTTATATGGCTGAACTCGCATCGCACAGAGATCGGATGTGATTTGCACTGCAGTGCGGTGCGAATCACATCCGATCTCGTCATCGCAGCAGTGTGAACCCAGCCTTAAGGTAGTGAGATGTTCTCTGTAGAATCTAATTTAGAGTCATCACATGTTTGTAATGGAAAGGGCCAACCTAAAGAACCCATTCAATTTATATCCAGTTTGGCAGTCCAATAAACTATGTAGTTGTCGATCGATCATTATATTGAGCTTCTCCAGCCTCAAAACAGTAAGCCCTTGTACACACGGTCAGAAATTCCAACCACAAAATCCGTCGGATTTTTTCCGACGGATTTTGTCCGAAACTGGTGTTGCATACACACAGTCGGACAAAGTTGTCTGAAAATCCGATCGCTCGGAACATGTTGATGTTCGTTTGTTCCAACGGGAATATGTTCAGCCTAGTAGCCAATAGCTTTGCTCTCGTACTTTGATCTGAGCATGCGTGGCACTTTGTCCGATCGGAATTCTCTAAAAACGATCAGAAAAAGTCTGATCGGATTTTGTTGTCGGAAAATTTGAGATCCTGCTCTCAAATTTTTTCTGTCAGAATTACCGATGGAAAAAGTCCGATAGAGCCCACACGCGATTGGATTTTCCGACAATATAATCCGATCGGATCTTTTCCGTTGGAATTTGTGACCGTGTGTACAAGGGCTTACTCGAGGCTACTATTAAAGAAGACTGGTGTCTGTTAAGATGGTTATTTAATAGTAGAATTTTCATTTTAAGGACCTTCATTTAAATGTTCTAATTGTTAGTGGGGTCAAATTAATGTTTTGTTTTTGACCACAATGACTAGAAATTTTAAATGCAAGATGAAAATGTTTTTTTTCTAAAAACAAATTTTAACAGTGAATGGATTCTGTTCTAAAATCTTATTAGTATTTTTGAATGACATCTAGTCCTTGAATCTGCAAAGAACGCTTGTACAATTGTGATGTATAATCAGGGGTCAAGTCCTAGGGAAAAAAGTGTGGGAACTCCCACCCAAGATCCACTCCCCCACCAAAAAAAGATGATACGCTCATATGCACGAACGCTTCAAAAGTGGTATTTTTCTTTTTGCAAATTTATATTTTATTCACAGGACAGGGAAATATGGAGCAAGACATATAAATAAAACAATGAACCAATCGGCATACAAGGTAGATTGATATTATAGCATGTGGCCATACAGCATGCCTCTGTAGTAATTCGCAATATGGAACAGAAAAAAAAAAAGGGAGCATCTAGCATCTCTAACCCATCTAGACAACTCCTTCCATAGCTCCCAGAGGAAGAGCCTTTCTCGTAATGGGGTCTCCAGTTCCATACCAAAAAGGCCGAATGCCCTTAGCACAATTATTCCCCAAACACTAGTCAGCCCCATAGAACCCATCCAGATTTCAAACCTATATATAGAGAAAAAGTTTTGGGCGTGGAGGGCACTCTAACTTACCCCCCAGGCCCAAACCCTTAGACAAAAGAAAAAAGAGAGTGTTAAAAGGAAAACAAAAAGTAGCTGGAAAATTAGACACAAGAAAGTGTAGAAAGAAAAAAAAAAAGGGGGGGGGAGGAGGAGAGGGTAAATTGAGGGATAAGGTCCATGGAGGCAGGACTGCCCCCCTGTATCAAACAGCCGATACCGGACACCTAATTCTCCATGATGATCTGTACGTTCTGTCAATAATTTATACCCAAGGGGTGTCCTCCACCATTCGGGGCATCATTCAGGGCATCCCCATCCAGAAGTGCCCTACCCTCCCGCGAGGATATAAATATATTCCATTTTGACCATGTCTTAATAAATTGCTCGTTCTGTCCCCTGTATGTCAAAATTAAGTCTTCCATTCTCTTAATGTCCTCTACCCTTCTCAGCCACATACCAATTGTTGGTGAGTGGGTATTCTTCCATCGCAGTGGAATACATGCTTTAGCGGCATGTAAAAGATGCCTAAGCACAGAGGTCTGATATTTCTTGCGGGACATGTTCGTGGCATGAAGGAGATAAAAGGCAGGACCCTCCGGAACCGGAATGTCGGTAAACTTAGTGATCGTTTCCCCTACTGTCTTCCAGAACCGCTCTAAAAGTGGGCATGACCAGAAGACGTGGAGGATCGTACCTTCTTCCCGCCGACATCTCCAACATCTGTCTGAAGATGTCGGAAAAAGCCGATGCAGCTTCGCCGGGGTATTATACCATCTGGTTACAATTTTAAAGTTGGTCTCCTGTGTTCTTGAACAAATGGAGGATTTATGTGTAAAATATAGAATATTTTGTTTTTGGCGTATCGAAAATCTGCACCGCATATCCCTCTCCCAGGCCCTCAGGCAGTTCGGCCCACTGTCGTCCGGTGCAACGGTCAGTATATGGTATGTGGCAGATAAGGCGTGGGACATGGCCCCTCTCTCCGAGCAATAGGCTTCATAACAGGTCAGACTTTGGTTATAGCTGTCAGGGGGAGCCAGGGACCTTAGAAAGTGATTCAATTGGGTTGCTTTCCAATAATCTAATTTATACGGACCCTCCGGGTCCATTAGATCAGTGGTAGTCACCCATTTGCCCCCCTTCAGAAAGTGGAATACCTGGTAAATCCCAGAAATCCTAAGGGAACGGAATACTGGTTCCGTGACCCCGGGAGAAAACTCCGGGGTCCCTAAAATTGGGCAAAGTGGAGAAGTCCGCGAAACAAGCCCAGCACTCACAAAGAGAGACGCACAGATACGTGAAGTTATTCCTATAAGAGGATGGTTTTTCACCTTGTTTGGTAATCTACTGTGGCACCAAGGAGCCCTGTTCAATGCTACTCCTATTTGGGCTTGATCCAACTGGATCCACAGTTTGGTATCGTAATGTCTGTTCCAGTCAATCAATCTAGTCAGATGAATGGCCTGATAATAATTACGGAGATCCGGTATCGCTAAACCTCCCTGTTGTTTCGGACGGGTCAATTGTAGATAATTAAGTCTCGGTCGTTTGTAAGCCCAAATATAATTAGATATCAACCTCCTAGTCTGTAAAAAATAGTGAGAAGGGATCTTGACCGGCAGTGCTTGCAGAAGGTAAAGGAACTTAGGTAAGATGCACATCTTCACGATGTTGCATCTACCCAGCCAAGAATGCAGACCTTTATTCCATTTAACAAGCAGGGCCCGAATTGTCAATAGTAATGGTGGGAAATTTAAAGCATAAACTTGGGATATAGTTGGCGGAATATACGTTCCCAAATATTTCAGGGCCGTCCGGGTCCATTTAAAATTAAAGTCCTGATGGAGTCTTACTATAAGGCCCTGGGGAAGACCTATGCCCATTGCCTCAGATTTATGAAAATTAATCTTCATATTAGAGATATCACCATACTACCTGAATTCCTGCATCAAATTGGGGAGAGAGATCGTTGGATTAATCAAGGAGAATAACATATCATCTGCATATGCAGCAGTTTTATATTGTTTATCTCCCACTGGAATCCCCATAATATTAGAATTGGCTCGCACCTTGCATAGAAAAGGCTCCAGCGACAGGGCGAAAAGGAGAGGGGACAAAGGGCATCCCTGGCGAGTGCCGTTATGTATCTCAAAAGGTTCGGACAGAACTCCATTAACCCGGACCCGAGCTATCGGGTTAGAGTAAATAGAGCCAATCCAATCCAATAGCCTCTCGCCGAAACCCACATAACGCAATACAGACGTCATGAATCTCCAATTCACCCTGTCGAAGGCCTTCTCCGCGTCCGTCCCTAAAAAAACACAGGGGGTCTTGGTGTCGTTAACTATATGTAAAAGATTAAGCACTCTGATCGTGTTGTCTCGTGCTTCCCTGGTGGGCACAAAGCCCACCTGGTCCAAGTGGATCAGTGACGGGAGAAGGCCTTGTATTCTGGAAGCCAATAATTTCGTAAATATCTTAAGGTCTGTATTAAGTAGTGAGATTGGTCTATAACTGCTACATTGTGAGGGATCCTTTCCCTCCTTAGGGATTACCGTAATATGAGCAAGCAGGGATTCCCTTGGGAGTATCTGTGTTGTCCCCAGCGAGTTGAGGAATTTAAGCATAAAATTCCCCAGTGACGGTAGTAGCATTTTATAATATAGGGCCGTAAACCCATCTGGTCCCGGGGCCTTCCCTATCTTTGTCCCTCTTACCACCTCCTGCAGCTCTTTCTGGGTAACAGGTTCATCTAGTGCCCTTCTTACCTCCTCTGACAGCTTAGGCATATTGGAGGCAGATAGATAGTCCTCGATGTGAGTGTGAGGAGGCACAGGGGTTTGTAGGTTATATAGAGAACCATAAAATTCTTTAAATTCCCCCGCTATTTCCCGTGGGAGGGTGGCTTTCTGGTTATGGGAGGTCCTAATATGGGGCACGTAATTAGCAAGTGCTTGTTCTTTTAACGTTTGAGCTAGGATTCTACCGCACTTATTACCAGACTCGTATGTAGTTCGTTGGCATTTTTGTAAGGCTGCTTTAGCTTGAGATTGCATTAAGTCAGTAATTTTATTCCGCAGGAGCCTAATTTCTGTTTCGCCTGCTATAGTCTGAATGTGCTTATGCCTAGCCTCAGCTCTATGCAGATCACTAAGTAAAGCTTTCATCTGTGCCATGCGTATCTTCTTGATACGGGCCCCATGCTTGATCAGTACCCCACGAATAACCGCCTTATGTGCCTCCCACACTATTCCTGGGTTACTGTCAGGGATGTCATTAAATACGAAATATTGATCTAATTCCCTGACTACGTCCTGGAGCACCTCCTTATCCTGCAACAAACTTTCATTCAGCTTCCAGTTCCGTGTCTTAGCAGTGCCACCGTCCATTAAGGAGTAGGATATTAAAATGGGGGCATGGTCTGACCACGTAATTGGTTCGATTGAGGCATCTCTAAGGGCATGCAAGTAGTCGTGAGGGATAAAAAAGTAATCAATTCTTGAATACTGTCTATGGGGCGAAGAGTAGAATGTATAGTCTCTCTCTGATGGGTGGAGTAACCTCCACGCATCGATCAGCTGTGCTCTATGTATGGAGCGTACAATGCGATGCCTGACACTTGGGGTAATGGAGGAGGCTCCGGAGGATGTATCCTCCGTAGGTATCAGTGGTATGTTAAAGTCTCCTCCGACTATCAATTGGCCTGAGGCAAACATCTGAAGAGTAGTCAGCGTCTTAGAGATAAAATGGTCTTGGCTAGAATTGGGTGCATATATGTTCGCAATTGTAACAGCCACTTCCCCAATTAAGCCCTTAAGAAACAAGGATCTACCTTCCTGGTCCATTTTTACTTCTAAACATTTCCAGGGGACATGTCGAGCAATTAAAATAGAGACACCTCTGGACTTAGAAGTCACATTAGTAGAATGATACACAGTTGGGTACAAATTACTGCGCAAGAGGGGCAGGCTCCCACTCCGAAAATGGGTCTCTTGGATTAAAGCCAGGTCTATTTTAAGCCGGCGTAAGTCCTGCAGCAGCATGCGCCTCTTTTCCGGAACATTTAAACCCTTCGCATTCAGGGAGAGAATCTTGACTGTCTCCATGGATCCCAGATAAAAGTCCCAGGTCAGGGACTATAATAGGGAAGGAATTACAGAAAGACTAAGAAAAGACAAAAAGACCAAAAAAAAAAAAAAAAAAAGGGGGGGAGGGGAGAAACCAATAGCTAGTTCTCAGAAGGAGAACAGCACAAAACTAAATTTACAGCACAATAGTGCTATTACGCCCACCAGCAGAGAGCTGGTAATCGGGCGCAGTCCTATGTGGGGGTTGGGGAAAACGATGACCGAGAAAAAGGTAGCCAGTCCTCCCCCTCCCCAGACTTTAACTAATAATAATAAATTAATTATATCGACAGCTACAGCAACCCTAATATACAGCCCAAAAAAATAAAAATAAATAAAGATTAGTACATATACTTTACCAATGACAGACAACGAATTACTTTGCCACATTGTTTATAAACACTGGGCCTAGTGCCGCTAAAAAAAAGCTAGAGTGACCCCCTTACCCCAAAAATACTCCCATACCTCAACGTAAGATTTTAAAACAAGTAGGCATTTCCCCAGACGTTTCCTTTCTCCTTTTTACAAAATAAAACCAGCCACCTCCCCAACTTCCCCCTCCATTCCCCCCAAAAAAAACAAAACAAAAAAATGACCAAAACTCCTCCCCTCACACATACACTGATAGTCTAACCCCTTTCTGAGTCTGATAAACCACAAAGTCCTCTTTCCTCTGGGTTTAGGGGGCATTCCATCGATGAAGAGGGGGGAGCACTAGGCAATCTAATCAAGCCCCCCTTATATAGTCCATTTCCCCAAAATTACTATTACCTTAGGAAATCCCCATACGGCCAAATAAAACATTGGTGAGTATATAAGAGAGTTCCCAGGGAAGAACGAGGCCTACAAAAATGATCACATCATCATAATAGGGGGGGGGGAGGGGAGGGGATGGAAATAGGATTATGGATACAGGGATACCGGGATATAGAGATACCGGGATTCAGGGATATCTCCACACCAAACAGTCTGGCTCAGCATCCAGTATAGTCCTGGCGGATGGCGGTTGTAGCTCCCGTGACCCCGCCTCCTACTGTCGCCACCGTCACTTCCTTGCCTTGCTCTAATCTTAACACTAAAGCAGATGAGGAGGTGAAAGGCTGAAACTAGGGAAACTAGGGATGAAGGAGTCTTTAATTCGATGAACGATGTGGAATCGACTCTAGCCAATCAGGGACAGGTACCGGGTCTGCTCCCACGAAAGCAAAAAAAGCTGGCAAGTCCGCAATGGAGCGAAGAGTGAAGGAGCCATTATCTCTCCGAAATGTAACCGCCAGGGGATAACCCCAGCGATAAGTGCACCCCTGTCTTTTCGCCACTTCTAACGCCGGTCGCAGCAGTGCCCTCCTCTGCAACGTAGCTCTGGAGAGGTCTGGTAATACTTTGACCATTGCCCCATTAAAACTCATTTCTCCATGCTCCCATGCCTTCCTAAGGATCAATTCCTTTTGGGAGTACCTGAGAAGTCTGCAGAGCACATCTCTTGGTCTTCCTGGGTCTGTTGATTTGGGTCCCCGAGTACGGTGAACTCTGTCCAGTTCAACCGTCATGGCAGGGGTCACAGCAAGGATCTTTTGAAATATCTCCCCCACCATCCCGGCTAGGTCCTCTGCTCCCAAAGTGGTATTTTTCATCCAATTTTCGTATTGTGTGTATGAAGCTTAGCTGTTAGTACATAAAAAAAAAAAAACAATCCTCAATAAACATAAATACGGTAATTCTATGAATAATCAGCATTCATTCAATTGTGCTTCCATGCAAATGTGAACATCATGTTCTGATCTTTATTGTGGAATTTTATTTTGTATGTAGAGTGTTTATGTGGTGAGTTTACACTTTTATCATTGAACAGAGTTTGAATAACACAGGGTTAAACGGAAAGGTCATAAATAAACTGCACATTATCTGGACAGAATGCTTGGGGAGATAGTGATGTGTTCCTGCTTAGGAGATGTATGTTAGCTTGGGGGGCTGCAAACTCTGCAGGGCTCCAACACACACTCGCTGCTATTCCAACCTAAGCTATTTCCACATAAACTTCCCTCCTCGCATTAAACTTTGCCAGGTATTGTGCTCAGCTTACCACCCCAAACTGATGTTCCTCCCTCAACTCACCTCTCTCCCTGCATGTCCTGTGAGCAGAATAGCTGTGCTCCTCCTCTGGGTTCTCTCATCATATGGCACTGAAGATGGAGGAGGGGGAGATTCAGCAAGACACACAGAGCAAGTATGCAGGAGACTGGGGGGGGGGGGGGGGGGCGAGGGATGAGGAGACAGAAAATCAGGAGGGGAGGAGTGCACTAAGAGAGGTCTGACTAAATACAATCTCTTAGCAGCAGGGACCTGATCTACCCATCAGCTAGCTGTGATTGACAGGTAGATTGAAGCGGAAGCTGTCATGGGGTCCCCTACTGGCAATGCCTGAATAGTGAGGTGTGCGGCACTTACTATTGTGAGCTGTGTCTGCAGCTACTGGTGTATCACCTGCCACACAGCTCGCATACGTCAAAGTCTTGCAGGACACGGCTGCTAACGGGAACTGAGTTCCTGTTGTGGAAAAAGTACAGGAACTCCGTTCCCATGCGTTCCCACGGGGCTTGAGCCCTGTGTATAATCAATACCAGGTTGGATACTATTGATCTATTCTTATTGTACCTGTCACCTTTATAAAGAATGGAACTGGATCCAAAAACAGTTAGCACCCATTGGGGTGGACGGATCAAAGGACACTATACAAACTTATTTCACTGCAAGATCTTGTACCGTGCGACGGTTTACTATTTTACTTATAACTTTACGGTTGTTAGTTGTTAAATAATGTTAACCATAACATACTTACTGTAACTAATGCCGCGTACACACGGGCGGACTGTATGGTGTACTTAGTTCGTCATACAATCCGTCGGACAGTCCGTCGTACTTTCGACTGAACGGACTTGACCACACACGGATACCCAAACAGTCCGTCGAAAGCTTGCGCGATGACGTGTACAGCACGTACAACGGGACTAGAAATAGGAAGTCCAATACACAGCAAAGCACCCTTCCGCCGTGTAAATACTTTCTGAGCATGCGCCATTCTTAGTCCGTCGAACTAGCATACTGACGAGCGGATTGTCCGCTGAAACCAAAGTATGACGGACAGAATTTCGAAAAATCCGAAATTCTTAGTACGCCGGACTGCACGCTGAAAAAGTCCGCTGAAGCCCACACACGAGCGGACTGTCCGCTGAAATGTGTTTCGACGGACTAAGTACGCCATACAGTCCGCCCGTGTGTACGCGGCATAAGAATGCTCACACTCTTTGGATTGCTCTTTATCAAGCTAATAAAAATGTAAAGTTAAAGCGGAGGTCCACCCTAAAATGGACCTCCGCTCATCCGAATCCCCCCCCCCCCCTCCGGCGCCACAATTGGCACCTTTCAGGGGGGAGGGGGGTGCAGTTACCTGGATAATCCAGGTAACTGCACCCACTTCCGGGATAGCTGTCTGCGGAAAGGGGCGTAGATTACGCCCCTTTCCGCAACTGCCCGCCCCTTTGCACAAGTGCCCCGCTGCCTGCTGGGAAACACACAGTTCCCAGAGGCAGCGGGGACCGTCTGGATTGCGCCGCGCGGCTCGCGCATGCGCAGTAGGGAACCGGGAAATGAAGCCGAAAGGCTCCATTTCCTTATTCCCATACCCAAGATGGCGGCAGCAGGACCCGACAGACGACCTAGCGATCGGCTTCGGGTGCCGACATCGCGGGCGCGCTGGACAGGTAAGTGTCACTATTTTAAAAGTCAGCAGCTGCAGTATTTGTAGCTGCTGGCTTTTAAAAAAAAAAAAAAAAAACGCGGAGTCCCGGTGGACTCCCGCTTTAAAAAAAAAAAAAAGAATGTTTGTACGATTGTTCATATGAATATTCATACAGACATTTGCACAAGAATCTAGTAGCGTTTTAGCCAGCTTTGCTCATTCTTTAAAATTAAATGTTAGTCTTATTTATAATAAAATATTAAATATATGCTTTTTAACAGCTTGTTATAAAAAGGTTTTTTTATACAGAAACAAACAACAACAAATAAAAAAGTATAAAACACCATTACAAGGCAGAAGTGCAAATATGTAAAACACTTTTAAATTATAGAGATTGTACATTTTGAAAAAATAAAAAATAAAAAGAAGAAAAAGGAAAAATCTTATATATTTGCTTTGTAGTTATTTGGGGTTGGTTTGCTAAATGAGTTTACACTGTTCACTTAGCAAAGTAAACATTTTTAAAGGTGTGTGTGTGTGTGTGTGTGTGTGTGTGTGTGTATGTGTATATACTGATATACTGTGTGTGTGTGTATACATATATATAATTTATTATACACTATATTAACAAATGTATTGGGACACCTGCCTTTACACACACATGAACTGTAATAGCATCCCCGTCTTATGCCCTGTACACACAGTTGGACTTTCTGACAGAAAATTTGCAATCCGATCATGTGTGGGCTCCAATAGCGCTTGAAAATTGGCAAAGCTGCATGCAATATGGCCCAGTTCACACTAGTGCACCGCATTGCTGTTCACATCACATGCAATGTCTGTGCAAACTGCATGGCTGAAATCACATCTCGTTCGCACCAAAATGGTGCAGGACCCTTCTTTTGATCCGCACTGGAATCGGGTTGCATGGATGTTCACACTTATGCAATCTGATTCCTGTACCATTTTACAGTTTGCACTGCGATCTGCGAACTGATCAGGGGGTGTCGTTAACTTTACAGCGACACCCGCAGATCTCAGTGTGAACCACTATGCGATTCAGGTGCGATGCACTGGATTCGCAGGGTTCTCGCATCGCACTAGTGTGAAGCGGCACTCAATGTTGCTATACTCCAAAATACCTCTGATCACTATATAAATTGCAGCGTTAACAATAAAATAAAGTGCTATAATGCCAATAAACAAATAACGTGATTAGTCCACAAATGTGGAGGATCAAAAATGAACATTGGTGCTCAGTTCTGGATTCATTCTAGGGTTGCCACCTGTCCAGGATTCACCGGGACAGTTTGGGTTTGGAATCATGTGTCCGGGTTTCAAACTACCTGAAACCCGGACACATTATTCAGAGAGGAGAGAGGGCTGGATCTGCTTCTCTCCATCCCGCCCCTACCCCTCTGTGTCTGCCCACACTCTAATCCTCAGCACTGTGCCTCAGAAAAGGAAAACCCGGCCGGAAATTTGAAGTTCAGCAACCTCAGATACATCTGGATGAGAGGTGCTGACTGCCAAGGGGTGAGTGAGCTCACCAACCTTCTCCCTCCTACCTCTGAGTGAGTACACTAAGGTAAATCAGGGTTCTCAGAGCACCCCTTACTTCAGAGTTCCCCTTTACACCAGAAGCCATAGTGTTCCCTCTTACATCAGATTTCTCAGTGTCCCCCCTTAAATTAGGGTTCCCAGAGCATCCCTTATGTTAGAGTCCCCAGAGTTCCTCAGAGTCTCTCCTTACAGTGTAAGGGAACTATTCGAGTTCAGATGTAAAAGGGGAACTCTGCGGATTCAGATGTAAAATGGGAACTCTGTGGACTCTGAAGTAAAAGAGGAACACATGATTAACTTCATGAGATTAGACATGTTATTTAATTGCTAAACATATGTATAGCTTATACGTTTATACTATATACAAAAAAAAAATGCTGTGCGCCGCTAATGTGTTCGGGTTTGACTTGAAGAAAAGGTGGCAACCCTAATTCATTCTGGTAGAGGAACTTCGCACACATTTGGATGTGACTGTTTCTTGTATTCTAAAACATTTTGTATGCTCCTTTTTTGTAAGTTTTTTCAAGCAGTTCATACCGGCTTTGCTGGCAAAAAGACAGATGTTTGCACAGCTAAATAGCTTGAGTTGAAACATAATAGTTAAGTTTTAATTAGGGAATGTATAAAAGTAAATAGTTTTAGATATGCTGTCTTTAAGAAATTCAGCATTGCTCTGTGAAGCTGTGTGCTCTTTATTAAATGGTTATTTTATAATTAAAAACATATTTTATATACATAGTAGAAAAGAATAAAATACAAAGTGCACAGGATTCCACGAAAACAATCTATTAACATTAGAACAAAATCCATAAAATGCGCTTGCAAAACAATTGCTTGCAGGCAGGTAACCAATCCAAATATTAGGCAAATCTATCAACTGATATGTGTGCAGACTAATAAATCATTGCAGTACATTTTTATTTATTTATGTTTTGTATTATATTTAGTAATCATTTGCAGTGCTTCTTTTAATATGGCTAAAGTTTAGAGTATTTTGACAATAGTTTACTATGATAGTTCCTATAGTAGTGAAGCTGCTATGGGCACAAAGACTGCTGCCACATAAAAAAAAACACAAGCATTTAATGGAATGATTTATTAAAGTGACACTGAACAATATCCTTATTCTTCAGAAATAATCTATGCACATCCACTGCTTGGAGGTCCAGTAACAATTTTTCATTAACCACTTCAATATAGGGCATTTTACCCCCCTTCCTGCCCTGAAATGTGCATAGTGTGTTCTGACAGGTATGATCATCAGATAAGATGAGAGACGGTCCGGAGCTCTGTAGGATCACGTCTCTATCCCGCCATGTCTAGGCCACGCCCCCTCCCCAGGCCAATTTTCAGCTTTCAGTGCTATCACACTTTGAATGACAATTGCGCAGTCATGCAACACTGTACCCAAATGTCCCCACAAATAGAGCTTTCTTTTGGTGGTATTTGATTACCTCTGCGGTTTTTACTTCTTGCGCTATAAACAAAAGAAGAGTGACAAGTTTGAAAAAAAACACAATTATTTTTTACTTTTTGCTATAATAAATATCCCAATTTTTATTTTTTAAAACAAACACATTTTTCTCCTCAGTTTAGGCCAATATGTATTCTTCTACATATTTTTGATAAAAAAAAAATCACAATAAGCGTATATTGGTTTGCACAAAAGTTTTTTAGCGTCTACAAAATAGGGGAAAGGTTTATGGCATTTTTTTTCTACTAGTAATGGTGGCGATCTGTGATTTTTATCATGACTGTGAAATTGCGGCGGACACATCGGACACTTTTGACACCTTTTTGGGACCATTCATATTTATACAGCGATCAGAGCTATAAAAATGCACTGATTACTGTATAAATGTCACTGGCAGGGAAGGGGTTAACACTAGGGGGCAATCAAGGGGTTAAATGTGTTCTCTAGTTAGTGTTTCTAACTGTATCCAGGGGCGGCACAGTGGCGGCACAGTGGTGTACTGGTTAGCAATCTCGCCTAGCAGTAAGATGGGTCGCTGGTTCAAATCCCAACCACGACACTACCTGCCTGGAGTTTGCATGTTCTCCCTGTGCCTGCGTGGGTTTCCTCTGGGTACTCCGGTCTCCTCCCACACTACAAAGACATGAAGGTAGGTTAATTGGCTTCTGTCCAAAATTGACCCTAGTATATGAATGGGGACCTTGGATTGTGGGCTCCTTGAGGGTAGCGACCGATGTGAGTGTGCAATGTACAGGGATAGGGACAATTATAGACTTTCACTCAGGTTGAACTGGATGGACTGGTATCTTTTTTCAATTACCTTACTAACTATGTAACTATGTATGGGGATAGGACTTACTGGGAGAGGAGACATATCATTGTTCCTACTTACTAGGAACAAACTCCACTTACCTAGGAACAAGTCCTCTCCCCTGACAGAACGGTGATTCGTGTGTTTACACACACAAATCCCCATTGTAGCTCTGGTTCCTGCGATTGCGCCCTCTGGCCATGCGCTTTGTGTCCCCCGCCGTGCTGCTGGTGCCGCCAGGGGGTTTTAAAGGGGAAAACGTCCCCAAACAGGGTTTCGCGGGAACATGCCACTTTTCCGACGTATATCAGCATGAGGCGGTCGGCAAGTGGTTAAAGCAGAACTTTACCCAGAACACATTGTCAAAAAATAATTTTCTTTAGCAAGAAACATACATTCCACATTAATCATTTATGCTACCAAAATTTGTGTGTGCTGTAAATTGCCTCCAGCATTGCTCCTGTTTCTTTTTGTTGAGGCTGCCATTTTGCTGAAGCCCAGAGCCCCTGAACAGCAGTAAATCATGAAGCGGAACTAAACCCATCAATTTTTTTGCAGTTTCAAAAAACAGTTACGTTCTTGGAATGCTGGGATTGCTAACTGTCCCATTTGCTTGTGTCCTCAGCCAAACTGTCAAACCATCAAATGGTTGGTGTCATAACTGATCACATGTGCAGCACCATAGTGCAGATCAAACAGAAGCAGAAGCAGATCAAACAGAAGCAGCTCCCTTGGCTAAAAAGGATAGGAGGATGTGCTTCTGCTTTAAGGCTGTAATATTGGAAAAATTGGTACTGGACTTTATAGGCACTGAAGTACACAATGTTATAATTTAAAATGATTTTGATTAAAAAAAGAACAAGACAAACACTATTTAAAAAAACTTTGCAAATTAGAGATTACCTATATGCTGTTAACGCACACAACCCATACACCAAGGGGTATATTCCTGAATGATCATGACGATGTCCTTGTTGAGGCAACAGTTAATGTTCTATCAGGTTTGGTGTGAGTTGATCATAGTGTGCAGTAGCTCGGCTCAACATGTTACGCGTATATACGCTTCCTCAGGAGCTTGAGCATACATTCTATATAAAATAGAAAAAGCAACAATAAATCTTAAAACGAAAAGGCTGGTATGCATCAATATACATAAACATCATATTATTATTATTTTTTTTTTTACTTTGGTATTCACAGCACCACTCTGTGGTGATACCTCAAAATGTTTATTTTCCACTTAAAAATAGAGAGCAACTGAGCATGTGCAGAGCAGGATGAAACTGTGTATTACTGGATTTTAAACAGTGTAGGCACTTACGGTATTTTTAAATGTTTTACACAGCATTCCTTTTCCTTTTTTTCTTTCTTTCCATTCTGTCTATTTTTTACTTTTATTCCTTTGTTATTTTTCTTTCTTCCTGAGACTTCCGCTGATTCCGGCTGTCCAGCAGTATTTTAAAGCCTCCTTAATACTATAGTAGACCCGGCCTAGTGCAAATAAGAAAAAGTACCGTAGTTTTGCAGATACCACCGTGCGCTGTGCCTGCAATGTCAGTCCTGATTAAAAGTGTAACATTTATTTCACTAAGAACATCTCTAAGATAAACTTTATTTTTATTTTTTTGTAGATGTCTATGAAGATCAGGATGAAAATCATTTAAAAACGTCATCAACAAATCAAACCTGTACTTTCACAGGATTTCTGAATTTAACTGATCCCTGTCTTTGGGATTTCTGGATAAAACATGAACAAACATTTCAGGAGAGGGTAAGAGTCACAAATAATGATTTTAAAATGGATGCCATGTGCGTGTTTCCTACGCATAGAAAATACACTATAATACCAAAAGTATTGGGACGCCTGGATTAACATGCACATGAACTTTAATGGCATCCCAGTCTAATGCCCCATACACACTATCTGATTTTCTGCTGATTTTTTTCCTTCAGGTTTACCAAAACCATATAGTGCCTGATTGCATACACATTGAAACCCCTAAGGTTTGACCTCATATTATATGGTTTTGATAAATCTGAAGGAAAAACTCAGCAGAAAATGTGATAGTGTGTATGGGGCTTTAGTCCATAGGGTTCAATATTGAGTTGGCCCACCCTTTGCTGCTATAACAGCTTCAATTCTTCTGGGAAGGCGATCCACAAGGTTTAGGAGTGTGTCTATGGGGGAATATTTTTAACATTTGTTATTTCAGGCACTGATGTTGGACAAGAAGTAAAGGCACAGCTTTAATGCCTCATGTACACTGGATGTTTTCGCCAAACCTCATAGACACCTTTCCTTCTGACAGCAGCAGTGTTTTGGCAGAAAAAAATGCTTGCTGCTGGTAAACTTGTGTAATGAATTTAGGCGCATCAAGCGCTCAGGCGGTAATTCATACCATTTATCATTTTCTTACCACTTCACAATTATGTGTCTCAAATCCCAACAAAATACATTTACATTTTTGGTTGTAACATGACAAATATGGAAAATTTCAAGGGGTGTGAATACTTTTTACTTTTTCAAGGCACTATGGGGGTTATTTACTAAAGGAAAATCCACTTTGCACTGCAAGTGCACTTGGAAGTGCAGTCGCTGTAGATCCGAGGGGGACATGCAAGGAAAATAAAAAAACAGCATTTTAGCTTGCACATGATTGGATGATAAAATCAGCAGAGCTTCCCCTCATTTCAGATCTACTCCTTATATTTAGAGTGACTGCACTTCCAAGTGCACTTGCAGTGCAAAGTGGATTTGCCTTTCATAAATAACCCCCAATATGTTTTCTTTACCCCTGCTGAGCATTCTTTGCAATGGTTCCCCTGCAAGGTAACCTGTGGGGGGAATTGGAAATCACATGCACCAGTACAAAGGTAAATGGGACTTTTTTTTTTATTAAAAGCTCTATTAAACCCAAAACTAAATTTTTTTTGCAGCTTACCAATCCATGAGCTGGCTGCATTAGTTTTCTTTAAGTCCCCCCCCCCCGTGTTTTCACCTGGTGATCTGTCCAGTAACACAGCTTCTGTATTAGAGTGCCACTACTCTGGATGAAGGAGAAACAGAGACTGATTTTGTACAGCAACATTATCAGTCTGAAGGGAAGGGAGTATTAAGTGCATTAGCAGATCTAGATACACTAACAAATTTAAGCCAAACTCCAGCTAACCCCTTTTAAGTAGTTACAGCAACATTTGCTTTTTTTTTATTGGAATAAAGGAATTACATCAATAAAAGCTGATCATTGGAAGCACCCTGTCAGTGGTAACCGCTATCTGCATGTCAGCTTGTTCTGTTGAAAAACAACAGACTTACTGGCCAGATTACCAGGTGAAAAAACATGAAGAGAGCCTGCAAACGAATGCAACCATCATATCTAAGAATTGGTAAGCTGCAATAAATGTTTGCTTTTGGGCCTAAAACCATTTTTAATTATATTTAAAATTTTCAAAAAGAAGGTGGTCATTTGTTTGCTTGTTTTGCTGGAAAAGTAAAAAGTTTATAGAGCTAAATATACATTGTAGTGGCAGCAGAAACTTAGGCCCCTTTCACACTGACGGAGCGTTCAGGTCCGCCTGTCAGTTTTGACGGTGGACCCGAACAGGCGCTCCATGCTGGTCTATGGAGCGATGGATGTCAGGGGAGACATGTCCGCTGACATCTGACATGGTCTGATCCGCCAAAAGCAGATGGATGGCCCTACGTCCGGATCTGTCGCTGGCGGATCGGATCGGGTGAGATCTGATGAAAATGGACATGCAGTCCTTTTTCATCCAATCTATCCATAGAGACCAGCGGCGCTGGACAAGCCCCTCCCCGCTCAGCGAGCAGAGAGGGACCTGTCATCCGCCGGCTCAGCGGAGATCAATGGAGAGAACTCCCGCTGAGCCGGCGGACAGAGGCGGACTCCATGGAAGCAGAGTCCGATTCGTATGAAAGGGGCCTTACTCTCACACATGAGTGAGTTCAATCAATGCCTCATCCACATCCCTTTAGACAACTTTATGCAAGCTAAAGCCTAATGCCCCTTACACACGATTGGAAATTCCGCCAGCAAAAGTCCAATGAGAGCTTTTGGTCAGAAAATGCGACCGTGTGTATGCTCCATCAGACTTTTGCTGGCGGAATTTTGGCCAGCAAAAAATTGAGAGCAGGTTCTCAATTTTTCAGTCGGGAAAAAGTTCCAATCGGAAATTCCAATCGCCTGTATAAATTCCGATGTGCAAAATTCCTACGCATGCTTGGAAACAATTCGACGCATGCTCGGAAGCATTGAACTTCATTTTCTCGACTCTTCGTAGTGTTGTACATCAACGCAGACGGTCGAAAGTTCAGAGAACTTTTGTGTGACCGTATGTATGCAAGACAGCTTGAGCGGAATTCCGTCGGAAAAACCATCAGAGCTTTTTCTGACCAAAATAACGTTCGTGTGTATGCGGCATAACTTTAGACAAAAATGATTTTCTGGCTTGATATGGGTTTTTGGGGAGGGTTATAACCCCTGTCATCTCCTAAAAGCTGTTGTATTACCCATAAAAAAGCATGGGGGAGAAATAACACATGGATCATAAATTGAGCAGGCCGGTCTCTTTTTCCACTGTAAAAATGCCAGGGATGAGCTATGATTTTCTTTAGGATTTTACAATTTATTAGAGAAGCCTTCAGTAAAAAATTTAAAAAAAAAATCCCATTTACATATTGTGCAGAACAAAATGCGATAATACATTTTTTGTGCACGCGCATTTCCACGAAGTATGATAGCATATGCACGAAAGTGCATGCAAATACATACAAGAGAAAAATTTGATGCTCAATCGGGAGTATCGTGTGCAAGAGGCCTAATGCATTTTAATATTCAAAGCAAACTCGCCCATCCAACCACATTTGCATGCTTTATTTTGCTGAGAAATCACATTAAACCCCCCAGCATTTCTGTCCACAGCCATCTTGGATAAGGGCAAGTTATTTAACCACTTAACAACCGCCCATTGCCGATTAACAGCTTCAGGGCGGTTGTTTAACTCTGAGAGGCCGTTGATTAACGGCTTCCCAGAATTCTGCTCTCGCGTGCCCCCTGGGGCGCACACCCGAGAGCACCCGTGACCCACTGGACCCGGCAGATCACGGTAAACGCCCGCTCATCGCGGCCGTTTACCACGTGATCGCGCAAATAACGGATTCATCACTTGTAAACAAACCGGCATCATGTTATGACGCTGGTTCCTCCCTCCCCCTCTCTGTACCGATCGGTACAGCGGAGGGGAAAGAGATCGGTGTCAGCAGTGCTGTGGGCTGCATCTGCAGTGCCCACATCGCTGCTCACCGAATTTAACCCCTCCATACCCTGGCAATACTCTGCAATACCTGCCAATACTCTGCAATACCCGCCAATACTCTGCAATACCCGCCCAATACTCTGCAATACCCGCCCAATACTCTGCAATACCCGCCAATACTCTGCAATACCCGCCAATACTCTGCAATACCCAGCCATACTTGGAGATACCCTGCAATACCCAGCCATAGATGCCCCCTCACCACCCTCCGGTGCTTCTACCAACTCGCCAATACGATCAAAATCAGAATCTTTTTATTTTTTTATTTTTTATTTCAGGCTTCCCAGCCTAGAGGTGAGATGTGGGGTCTTATTGACCCCCAGATCTCACTGTAAACAGGACCTGTCATCCCATGTTCCTATTACAAGGGGTGTTTACATTCCTTGTAATAGGAATAAAAGTGATCAAAATTTTATTTTTGGGGAAAAAAATGTCAAACTAAAATAAATAAAGTAAAATGAACAATAAAAAAATAAAAATAAATTTAAAGCGCCCCTGTCCCCATGTGCTCGCATGCAGAAGCGAACTCGTAAGCCCCACCCACATATGAAAACGGTGTTCAAACCACACATGTGAGGTATCGACGTGAACGTTAGAGCAAGAGCAATAATTCTAGCGCTAGACCTCCTCTGTAACTCAAAACATGTAACCAGTAAAAAAAAATGTAAGTGTCGCCTATGGGGATTTTTAAGTAGCGACGGTTGGTGCCATTCCACGGGCATGTGCAATTTTGAAGAGTGACATGTTCGATATCTATTTACTCAGCATAACTTCATCTTTCACTTTATGCAAAAATTGGGCTAACTTTACTGTTTGTTTGTTTTTTAAGCACAAAACAGTTTTTTCCCCCAAAAAACACGTTCGAAAAATTGCTGCGCAAATACCATGTGAGATAAATATTTGCAACGATCACCATTGTATTCTCTAGGGTCTTTGCTAAAAAAAATATATATATAATGTTTTGGGGTTCTATGTAATTTTCTAGCAAATAAATGATGATTTATGTGATACATGTAGGAGGGAAATGTCAGAATTGTCCTGAGTGCTCCAGAACGCCTGATGGCGCTCCCTGCATGTTGGGCCTCTGTATGTGGCCAGGCTGTGTAAAAATCTCACACATATGTCGGCCTATATTGTTTAGACCTTGGATATACCAATGAACTGAGCCTCGGGAGTATATAGACCCGGGTTATATTTTCTTTCTTGTGCTGTTGAAATACATGCTGTATTTGGTATCCTGTCAGGATGTGTGACTTGGAGGCTGCGACCTCCATTTTTATGCTACCGCTGTATGTTAAACGGGCCCTTGCCCCATTGTTGAAAACTAATAAAATATATATTTGAAAAAAAAAAAAATCTCACACATGTGGTATCGCCGTACTCGGGAGTAATAGCAGAATGTGTTTTGGGGTGTAATTTGTGGTATGCATATGCTGTGTGTGAGAAATAAACTGATAATATGACAATTTTGTTGAAAAAAAAAAAGGAAAAAAAATCTTGATTTTGCAAAGAATTGTGGGAAAAAAATGACAACTTCAAAAAACTCACCATGCCTCTTACTAAATACCTTGGAATGTCTTCTTTCCAAAAAGCAGTCATTTGGGGGGTATTTGTAATTTTATGGCATGTTAGGGTCTCAAGAATTGAAATAGGCCGTCAGTACTTCAGGTGTGATCAATTTTCAGAGATTGGCACCATAGCTTGTGGACTCTATAACTTTCACAAAGACCAAATAATATCCACCAATTTGTACTTATTTTTACCAAAGATATGTAGTGGTATAAATGTTGGCCAAAATTTATGAAGAAAAATTACTAATCTGCTAAATTTTATAACAGAAATGAAGAAAAATACATTTTTTTACAGAATTTTCGGTCTTTTTTCTTTTATAGCACAAAAAATAAAAAACCGAGAGGTGATTAAATACCACCAAAAGAAAGCTCTATTTGTGTGAAAAAAAGGACAAAAATTTCATATGGGTACAGTGTTGCATGACTGAGTAATTGTCATTCAAAATGTGAGAGCACCAAAAGTTGAAAATTGGTCTGGTTATTAAGGGTGTTTAAGTGCCCAGTGGTCAAGTGGTTAAATAGCATTTTCTTCCTAGAATCCATCTGCCCTTAGCTCAGACATGCGGACATGTGCTTAGCTGAGAAAGCCAATCCTTCCCTCCTCCCAGATGAAAGAAAGTGCCTATGAACACTCCTGGGATGTATGACATTCAAAAACGGTTAAAACAAATAAATATGACATACCTTCCTATACTATACTGTCCTGTTAGTTCTGCTTTATGCCATAATCATAACGCAGGGTAATACACTACAGCTTTAAAAAAAACTATAGTTTTTATTTTTATTTTTTATTTTCCAGTCACTGTCCTTGTGTTTTTTCTAATGATCTATATATTTTGTCTTGCAGATCAACAAGTTGTATGAAAAATCTCCTTCGCTTCAATATTATTTTATCGATGCCAACATAGACTATAACTCAATGTAAGCCAACATTTCATTTTGTTGTATGTTGACAGCTGTGAAAAAAAATAATTACATACATCTTTTATATGGAGCCATATGGAGAGAGACATGATGTCATAAATTTAATAATAACAGATGTTCACGCTCTTTCATGTTTTCAAACTTATGCGTAGTTATTCTGTATAAATGATGAATAATAATAATATGCAATCTTATCAGAACAGTAGGCACTGTTGTATGCATGAGCGCTCAGGATCAATCCAGGAAAGGGAATATTTACTAAATGTGAGAATTATGTACAAGGAAGCATTGGTTTATATTTGTATCATCAATCTGTCTGTGCCAGGAACAGCATCCAAAGCTTTTCATACTTCTGCTGTGTGGACCTGAGAGCTGCGGTGCTTGCATTCTATAAGCACAAATGAAAACACGCTTGTCGTAGAAAAGTGTTGCTGGCCCCACTTTTGATAACGTTAGTTGCGGCTTTAGTACTTCTAAAGCATTGGCTTGGCAGGCAAGGAAGTTACACTCCTTAAATAACATTGGCAAGCTACACAATTTTCTCATGGTGGGTAATTAAAATTCATATTATGTGCCCATAAGCTTTAAGGATCCCATAGATCAGCCCTCAAAAGTTCCACTCGCCTGCTCAAATTTTGCGAGTGGATTTTGAGAGCTGGTGAGGAAGGGCTGTCTGGGAGCGGGGGGGGGGGGGGGTTGGAGCACCGCCGGCAGGTGGGTTGTATGGGGGGTTCCCACACCACAGGGACACACACTTTACAGGAGTTATAAGACTTCAGTTCTTTATACGAGTGGCCTGTCCTGGAAATTTGGAGTCCCTGTGGCTGTGTGTGAGTAAAGAGATGAGCTCAGGCGTGTTATTTGGACATACTGTATTGATTGGTGTGTAACACACACCTTCACTTTAAGAGGGAAGTTTCAGGAAAAAAACTTACATTTTAAATAAAGAACTGTGAAACAAAATAAGGGTCAGTGCCCATCTGCAGCCTCACAAGTGCCATGAATGCTGCCCCACCATTGCCATCAGTGCAACACCCCCATTGCCAGGAATGCAGCACCCACCATTGCCAGGAATGCAGCACCCACCATTGCCATTAGTGCAGCCTGGTTGATGCTCATCCATCTGCAGCCTCAGAGGGAACAGGGAGGGGGCGGGACAAGTGCCAAAAGATTACAAACAGGAAAAACTCCTGGTTTCCTGGTGGCCTTTTTAATAGAAAGCCCCGCCTCCTTTGATGGACAGAACAGTTGTCCAATGGCAGTGCCGGAGATGGGACTTCCTATTACAGAGGCTGCTGTGTAAACGGTAAATACTCCTGTATGTGCCGCACTCGTTCCCCCTCCTCCCTGTCCCCTCCAAGGCAGCCAGCATATATATCTTTTGTGGCCCCAGTGCTGGGAGATCGTGGGGGCCACAAAAGATATATATATGTCCAGATAATCAGGCGGGCCGTTAAAAATCTGAATGCGGGACGCGATTGGCCCGCGGGCCGGACTTTTGGATATGCCTGCTCTAAGTGGACAGCATTCCCTGAAGAAGCCCAGATTGATGGTGATACATGTTGGGAACTATATCATATTTGCTGTATCCATAAGAACCGTACTATATGTACTTGCTGTGATACTGTTTATATATAATTTTTACCCTATGCTAAAATAAAATGTCTTTCTTTTAATACTTTTTTTGGATATATTTCCTAGTTTACGCACCTTAAAAATATCATAACATACTCAAATACTTCCTAGTTGGAGAACGGCGATAAGGAGGTGGAACTCTATTCCACAATTGGTGATTTCAGCAGGGAGTATTGATATTTTTTAAAAGACTCTGGGACGTGCATCTTAATAAACACAACATACAGGGATATGGGAAATATTATCGACACTGACACACATAAACCTACACAAGTTGAACTGGATGGCCTATTGTCTTTATTCAACCTTACCTACTATGTAAGGTAAATGAACCATGTAAAATCCTTTTCCAAGAATTTCACATGTTTTTACTCTAGCTCTAGTGTCTTAGGCCATCCTTTTAACTTGCCTCCAAAAATAACATCCTTCAACTATAGGCAAATTTTCTATTTAGAGGGACAGTCCTCTAAACCAAATTGTTTTGTCCCCTCTTTCCCCTTCAGTTGTCCCTCTTTTTCATTTTGTGCAAATCGTGTCCGTGTGGTGCACTGCCAGAAATGGTTCAGGTCAGTTTTCTGGGACCTTTAGGTGCCTAATGCGTGTAAAAAAAAAATGAACATTAACGCGTATGCATTAATGTAAAGCATAAACCTAGCTCAACTGAATTTTTGTTGCCATATTTAATTATTTATGAATTCTAAAACTAGCCATAGATGGATCAAACTTAATGTGGTTCAGCAGGGACCAGCTGAATTTTGATCTGATTATGGCCATTCCAGCTCAACAAAAGTTAATCGATCAATTTCTGTTGCGTGCTGGCAAATTTTTAATTTGATCAGTGGCTGCAGCCAATCAGCTGCAGTGCTGATCAGTGTATTCTGACTGACTGACTGACTGAAAAAAAAAAAACATCTATGGGCAGCCTTAATGTCCATGTAAGGAGGAACATGGCAGGGGTGTGTCCTTAGCCTGCATACTTTATGCTGAAGGACATCTCTCTCCTTATTTTAGAAAGTTGGGATAGATGCCAATTTTTCTGTGAAGATAGCAATTATCAGAGGCAGAAGTTAAAGGGACATGCTTAACATGATTTCACACGGCAGATTATGCAGATCAGCAACTTTGAGTCAGGAAGTCTACTGCTATATTTGACAAGAAATTCCAGGGAAAAGATCAACTTTCCAGGGCACTGTTTGGCCACAGTGAAAACAGAACTTAACCCATTACCACAACCTGTTCTTTGTTTGGTTCCTCTCTTACTTGGTTAAAAAAAACTGTGGAAAAGTTTCACAATTATCTGCAAACTACAGTACCTTTTTGGGTTGCAAAGCAGCACTTCCTGCTTTCTGACCTAGGTGTCATGTACCTGATGGTTGAGCCCACTGATGCAGGGAGTGGCTTCTTGTATTCCTCTGGCTGAAGAACCCCTGATAGAGCAGACAGGGGTTCAGGAGTGCAAGGGGGCACAAGTGCCTGACAGGTCACAGATGAAAGGGCTGGTCCGGACTCCAAGAAGCAGAAGAAGGTCCAGGTGTGGACTGGAACTGGGACCAGCGGTGAGCAGGAGCAGCAGGAACACTCAAACCGGAACAGAGAGGGAGGTGCACTGTAGTCAAGGAGTAGAAGCTGGAAGCAGAGGACCACAGACAGCAGGATGGTGTGGCCAAGTAGCAGGAACAGCCGGAAAAACTGCACAGGAAGCTGAATGCAGCGGCAGTCGGGAGGTGTCTTGTAGATCAGGAGACAAACGGATCTCTAGCAGGCCGGGTTGAACACTGGCAGGCAGGACAGTACCAAGGCAGCAGGCAAGGCATAGTCCTAAGCAAGCCGGGTCATACACAGGCGAGCAGGATCGGTACCAAAGCAGCAGACAGGAGAGTAGTCAAGACAAGCCGGGGTCGGTGGCAGGCAGCAAACAGAGAATGGTCAGAATGGTTCCTCCATGTCTTCTAGAACCCACATACATGCCATTCCGATAGAGGGACCCTATTGCTGAAATATCCTAAAGAAATCCCTTAAAGGGACAACATAACCTGCCAGGACCTGGGAACACCACAATGGGATGTTAAAGGGAAATACCACCAAGGATCCCAAAGATCATTATACACACTGTTACCTTAAAGCGGTAAGGTAAGGGGACACCCATCACCAGATTATACGGGACCACAAAGGATATATTCCCCACCACTGGCACCACTGCCCCCCCCCTCCCCCCCATCGCAATTCCTTCACAATCAATCACAGTTGTTACGTTGAAGCACTAGTACTCTGTGCAATTTTGAGGATAATCGCAGCACTTTCCACTTTAAATGGACATTTGTCTTTTATATTAGTTTTGTCTGTTACCATATATTTGCATATATTTGGAAAGGTTGTCTGTCTCTATTACATTAGAGCACTTGCACTTTATGCGATTTCTAACTTATCGCAACACATTGCACTTTGGAATTTTGCCTTAATTTATATTCTATATATTTTTTATTGTAGATTGCGTATTAATGTTTTTTTTACAACTTTATGAACACCGAAAGTATCACTACTTGCTATTGTTGTATGCCACACAGATTCACACACATGTTTTATTTGAGCAATTGATTTTATGTCGTATCTATATCTATACCTATTTAATTTATAATTTCTAAGATTACTATTTGCTGAATCTAATTATGGATTTAGCATACTGTTTCTGTGGGGGGAAGGCGAATTCCACCCCAGTACAGTGCACCACTACTCTTTTTACTTATAATTTGTTTGGGTTCAGACATTTCCCCTCAGTGCGTGCAGCAGTACGCCATCTATCTCTATCCTGACTTGGCGCAGGAATACCCTCCTATACTAGTATATATCCATCTTCCTCAGCCCTATACTTTTGAGAATGTAATTCTCTTGATAATTGGTACCATGTATCGTATATGGTGGGAATGCCTGAGGTTGAGGAGTTTCTGGAACAAGGTTTTTGATTGGATACAGAAAATCTCAAGAATTCCGGTCCCCCAACAACCTTGAATTGCTCTATTAAAAGAACCTGTTAAAAAAAAAAAAATTGTCATTTACATCGATGTAGATTTTCATGTTAGCAGCAAAACTCACTATAACCTGCTCATGGAAGTAGACTTTTGTGTGTATGTCATTTATACAGAGGAAAGGTGTCTGGGATTATGCTCAATGAACAAAATACTAGTGTGGCCAATGACACTACTAAGCGTTTTGAATCTGGAGCCCTTGGGCTGACTATGTACATGTGAAGCTCTAGGGGAGGTGGTTAGCTTGGGGTCACTCCCTATGCTCTTTATGCTGTACCCCTCTCTCTCTCTCTCTCTCTCTCTTTTTTTTTTTTTTTTCCTTTTTCATCTCTTTTTTTGTTTTTTTTTGTTTTCCATTGTATTTAATGTCTTGTCATGAATGACTAATTGCCTTCTCAGATGGTCACATAGACATTCTATATGGTTCTCTTCTCCAATCTTATTTTGGAGGGATACAGTCTGAAATTACTTAGACTTCCTTTTTATATGGCTTTGCAATTTTGAAGAACGTTTACTTTTTTTTTTTTTTGCTGTTTGTGAAAGCTTGTACCACGGCTCTGGTTGTCGAAATGACTAATGTGCATTTTCTCTCTGTCTCATTTAAAGTTTTCAATAAAAATCATTGAAAGTAGAAATATAAGCTATTTATTTATTTATTTTACAGCAGTGAGAACAAATCTGCAGTTATAAAACTGGAGTTTTCAAGTCCCTCAAAAACATCAGAATACTTCATCAGTACAGAATTGGTGGAGGGTATACTAATGCAAGATATTCATGATTCTGCGTGTCAGCATTCCAATAAATTGTTGGATGCATTTCAAGTCACTTTGCTGAGTAAGTATATTCTGTAAGGCGTAGCTAAAATGTTTCATATAGAACATGGTTGTTGGTATGCAGGACCCTAATAGTCACTATGGGGTCACATTTTTTTAAGTACGTATCGGTTTGTCAGATGCATTCTTTTAGCTATGCTGGCATAAATGTTTGTTTCTGGAAGAAGGGTTAGATCTTGCTTCAGGCACAAAATATACACAAAACCAATCCATATCATATGTATGACATGACCAGTTCTGGTGCCACATCCATTTTTGGATTTTGGTTTTCTTATCTCTACTATTATTAAATGGGATGGGGAAAGTTATACTATAATGTACAAAACACAGAATATATAGGTTTTAAATGCTATAAATTCTATACATTATTTCATACACATTATATATCTTATCTTAAGCATCAGGTTTACTACAGAGTGAAATGCTTGCTTCAAACACCCAATCATGTGCAGGACATGTTCATATATTTTTATTTTATTTGCTGCACACAATTACATAATAATATTAAAGAATACAAATAAAAAGTAACAAAATAAGCAGCACACAAGTTTAGTTGACTTCACACATTAGAATGGGCCATAATACTCCTTGAGCATGTTCCCTTGGATTCATTTTTACAGTAGTATGACCTCTGCTTTAACAAATCTGCCAAAACCAAATTTTCTTGGAAAATGAACACTTTATTGGAAGGGATAGTAACCATAAATTGGGACTGTCTTGTAAAAATGGTAAGAATTAATGTGTATGAGATTGTAGATCTGTTTACTCAGAAAGCCCAGTGAAACATCCACAGCTCTTACTCACTGCTCAGATGTGTGTCTGTGTGTGTGTGTGTGTGTGTGTGTGTGTGTGTGTGTGTGTGTGTGTGTGTAATTTTTCTTTTCCCCATACATATAGCATGTATGATACTGTTATTAAAGCGGGAGTCCGGCGTTTTTTTTTTTTAAAAGCCAGCAGCTACAAATACTGCAACTGCTGACTTTTAAAATAATGACACTTACCCGCCCAGCGCGCCCGCGATGTCGGCACCCGAAGCCGATCTCTCGATCGTCTCTCGGGTGCTGCCGCCACCATCTTGGGTATGGGAATCAGGAAGTGGAGCCTTGCGGCTTCATTTCCCGGTTCCCTACTGCTCATGCGCGAGTCGCGCTGCGCAATAAGGATGGTCCCCGTTGTCTCTGGGATCCGTGTGTTTCCCAGCAGGCAGCGGGGGACCTTCGGAAAGGAGCGTAGATTCTGCGGAAAGGGGCGTAGCTTCTGCAGAATCTACGCCGGAAGTGGGTGCAGATACCTGTACTGTACAGGTACCTGCACCCCCCTCCCCCCTGAAAGGTGCCAATTGTGGCACCGGAGGGGGGGGGAGGGTTCCAATGAGCGGAAGCTCCACTTTAGGGTGGACCTCCGCTTTAATATATATACACCGATCAACCATAACATTATGTCAAGGCATGGACTCCACTAGACCTCTGAAGGTATGCTGTGGTATCTGGCACCAAGTTGTCAGTAGCAGATCCTTTAAGCCCTGCCAAATGGATTCTCCGTGGATCAGACTTGTTTTTCCACCACATCCCCCAAATGCTTGATGTCAGAAACCATAAAATCAGACCGAGACAGAAGTACAGTTAAATCACACTTGTTTAATAATAAAAGTAAAAAGAACAAACGTCAAAACATAGCCAAAGTTCAGTAACCGGAATGGATAGTCAGCCAAGCCAGAAGTCAGGGATGAATGTAGTGGAACAGCAAGCAGGATCTGGAGCCAGAAGGGATGTCAGCAAAGCAAGCCTTGAACATAATTGTAGGTGATAGTTTTTGTGATGTTGACCAAGGCAAAGGCAGAGATCCTCTGGACTGGATGGCTTAAGTAGGCAGGACTGATGAGCAGGATATCATCAACAGATGAGTAACTGTGGAGAGATAGGTGCTGGCAATTAGCCAACAGCTGAGCAGCCAGCTCAGAGAAGGAAGGGCTGAGCCCAGCCCTGACACTTGATTGGTTTGAGAGCTGGAGAATTTGGAGGCCAAGACAACACGTCAAACTCAAGGTGGAGTTCCTCAAGCCATTCTTAAATTAATCAGACCATACCACCTTGTTTCATTGCTCCGTGGTCCAGCTCTGATACTCGCATGCCCACTGTAGGCATGTTTGGCCTTGGACATGAGTCAATATGGGCATCCTGAGTGGCCTGTGGCTACGCAGACCCATATGTAACCAACTGATGTAGAGCAGATCTGACCAGATAGATCCCGCTGATTTGTCACAGTTTCCTTTCCCATCTGGATCCTCAGACAGCCAAGCACACAACACTTGAACAGTCTCTCTCACAATAACCAGGCTGTGGATGTCTTTTTAGGCTTTTGATTAAACTGGATCCAGAGGAGATCCTCCTGAGCTGGGACCTCACTGAACTCTATGCAATAGACCCCCCAGCTCCCACTGAGCTGAGACAATGGTGAGATCTCTGCAGGTTTCATCTAGCCTGCTCAGAGGGGCAGCAGCCCTTTGGGCTGGGATCTCCTCCAGGACAAGAACACTGCTGCTCCAGGGCTCAGACTATTTCCTTCTCAGCCACCTACTGGGCACTCCCCTCCGGGGATTAGCCAAGACCACTTACATATTCAGGCCCAGGGTATGCCTCCTCGAAACCCCTACATTCTATAACCTACTAGAAGGCAGGGAGAAGTGGTTGAGCCTACAGACAGTGAGATGCAGAACAGCCAAAAATAATCACACACTGTTCCAATGTTGTTTTTCAGCAATTGGAGTTACAGTAGCCCTTCTATTGGAATGCACTACATGGGTCAGCCTCAGGGCTGGATTTACATTTCCAGAGCCCATGGGCAAAGAATTCTGAAGCCCCCCTCCTCCAAAATTCTTGATAAATTACTGCAAATTTCAGTAAAAAACATTAAAGGGAATTTTAGGGCAAATAAATTATTATTATTATTATTATTATACAGGATTTATATAGCACCGACAGTTTACGCCATTAGGGCAGACAGCACAATTACAACACAATTCAATACAGGGGGAATCGGAGAGCCCTGTTCATTAGAGCTTACAATCTAGCAGGGAGGGCCGAGTTATACAAAAGGGTAATAGCTGTGGATGAGCTAATGGAGAAAATAGTGCAGTTGTTAGATATAGGCAGGATAGGCTTCTCTGAAGAGGAAAGTTTTCAGGGATCGCATAAAAGTGGATACATTTGGAGACAGTCTGACTGATTGGGGTGGCAAATTCCAGAGGATGGGCGAAGCTCAGGAGAAGTCCTAGAGGTGGATATGGGAGGTGGTGATGAGGGAGCTAGAGAGAAGGAGGTCTTGGGAGGAACGAAGAGGGCGATTAGGTTGGTATTTTGAGCCTAGGCTAGTGATGTAGCTGGGGGCAGAGTTGTGGATGGCTTAGTAACTTATTGTTAGTATTTTGAATTTAATTTGTTGGGCAAGTGGCGGCCAATGGAGGGATTGGCAGAGAGGGGTAGCAGACACTGTGCAGTTTGTAAGGTGGATGAGTCTGGCAGCAGTATTCAGCATTCAAATGCAATAAACTACACTGAGTTAATAGATACCCAACATGTCAAACCTTAAATTTGTGTGTGCGTGTGAAATGGTGACAGCCACTCATATGCTTCCAAGTGATAGGCAGGAGTCTGCTTGTCATTTTACACACAATCTCAGTGGCTGAAGCCACTGGATTATGGGTGAAACCCCCCGCTGTCAGGTCCATATGACGTACGGACCTGGCAGTAAAAGGGTTAAAAAAAATACTCATACAGACGGTCGACCCTCTAGCAGGGGCTCCTGTAGGCACATGCTACAGAGTCTAGTGGGAAATCCGGCCCTGGTCGGCCTTCGCTTACCATGGGCATCAATAAGCCTTGGCCATGCATGACCCCGTCACTGGTTTGCCAATTTTACTACTTTTGGTAAGTCCTGGCCACTGCAGACCAGGAAGATACCACAAATGCTGCAGTTTTGGAGATGCTCTGACCCAAATGTCTAGCCATTACAATTCGGCTATTGTCATAGTCCCTTAAATTCTTACGCATGCACATTTTGTTCTGCTTTCAACACGTTCAACTTCAGGGACAACATGTTCACTTGCTGCCTAATATATCCCACCCACTTCAGGTGACATTGTAACATGATAATCAGCGTTATTCAGTTTGCCTGTCAGTGGTCATAATGTAAGAAAAAAATATATATACAGTATATATAATTATAAAAAAAAATTCTCCTACATATGTGATAGATTATAAATATAACAGTATCTATATAACGGCTGTGTTTATCCTTTACTATCTGTTACAGGTTTGTAAGCAGCACTCTGACTACATCAATTCAAATGCCACCACAGTTCAGATACTTCCACAGTGATGATGCTTCAATACTGTCATTTGCCTGTTGTGTTTTCAGTAAACATATCAAACTTTTATATGTAAAAAAGTGTGCTACCTTTTATACAGCAAACACCCCTAGCTACTGCATATGTAATTGGCCTCTGTTGTCTGAATATGAATCTCATGGTACTGCGACCCTTTCAGCTATGCTGCACTTACGCTGCACTATCTGCCCGACAAACATACTTCTTTGGTATGTGTATGAAGACAATGATGATAATGTGATACTGCATACTGTTTAATGAGGTAGCAGATTCATCCATAAAGTTGATCTGTGCAATTTAACCTATAATTTCACATCTTTTGTAAAAAAAATTTTTTTTATGTTTTGTAGACTAATGAAAAAAAAGTCTCCTAAAAAATCTATGCTTTATGTAAACTAGAATGTTATGTAGTGACTGATTCAATGTGACAATGTATTTTTTTTTTCAATGACATAACTTAAACCAGAATGGCATAACTATGTATGTCAAAATAAATTAGTTTATATTTTTATACAATCGTGGACTTGATGGTGTGTTTTCTGCTCATCAGATTGTGGTATTTTCATCAGTAACACACATAGGGTAGAAGGAAGTCCAGTGAAGGTACAGACTATACTTGGGTCCAATGCTAAAGTCTTGGTGTATATAAGAACAGCAATTTAGGGCCTACTCAAATCCTGCCCCAATATAGTATACATTATATTACCAAAAATATCAGAATGCCTGCCTTTGCACGCACATGAACTTTAATGGCATTCCAAAGGTGTTCTATTGGATTGAGGCCAGGACTCTGCGAAGGCCAGTCAAGTTCCTCCACCCCAAACTCTCTCATCCATGTCTTTATGGACCTTGCCTTGTGTACTCGTCCAAATCATTTGGTGGAGGGGGGATTATGGCGTGGTTTTTTTTAGGGGTTGGGCTTGGCCCCTTAATACCAGTGAAGGGAACTCTTAAGGCATCAGCATACAAAAACAATTTCATGCTCCCAACTTTGTGAGAACAGTTTGGGGATGGCCCCTTCCTGTTCCAACATGACTGCGCACCAGGGCACAAACAAGGTCCATAAGAACATGGATGGGCACGTTTGGGGTGGGGGAACTTGACTCACTGGCCTTAGCAGAGTCCTGGCCTCAACCCAATAGAGCACCTTTGGAATGAATTAGAGCGGAGACTGCGAGCCAGGTCTTCTTGTTCATATCAGTGCCTGATCTCACAAATGCGCTTCTGGAAGAATGATCAAACATTCCGAAAAAAAACACACTCCTAAACCTTGTGTACAGCCTTCCCAGAAGAGTTGAAGCTGCTATCGCTGGAAAGGGTGGGCCAACTCAATAAGGGATGCCATTAAGGTTCATGTTCGTGTAAAGGCATGTGTCCCAATACTTTCGATAATATAGTGTGTGGGGGTTATTTACTAAAGGAAAATCCACTTTGCACTGCAAGTGCACTTGATAGTTCACTGAAAGTGCACTTGGAAGTAAAGTCGCTGTAGATCCGAGGGGGACAAGCAAGGAAAATAAAAAACAGCATTTTAGCTTGCACATGATTGGATGATAAAATCAGCAGAGCTTCCACTTATTTCAGATCTACCCCTTAGGTTTAGAGTGACAGCACTTCCAAGTGTACTTTCAGTGCAAAGTGGCTTTGCCTTTTGTAAATAACCCCCTATATGTTGTTATTGTTTGGTGTGAAAAGCTCAGTTGTCATTCATATTGTGCACTGCAAAAAAACATAAAAAAGCATTTGTTAAACCACAATTTTAAAAGTACTCCATGTCTCCTTCATCAATCATAGCTAGTGAAAGTCCATCAATATGAAATAGCACCCTATTAGACTCTCAAAGCAAAGGATATTTATCAGTGTTCAGTAATGAATTGTAAATACTGGAGCATAAGGACTCAAACTTTAAAGCTTTTCATTATTCCCCAATGCATATATATAGTTACATATGCCTGTATTTAGTTGGTTGAGTATGCCTGTATACAGTTGGGAATTGATCCCCATTCATATTCTTTTTCTATATTCTCCATAACTCTACAGGGTTGGAGATCACGCTGGACTGACTCAGTTGTAGGTCCATGGTAAGGTGATGGTGGGTTGGAAGAGTTTTCTTCCAATGCTTTCTTTCAAACTAAAAGGGAGGCAGTAGTGATCCCTTTTTGGCGGCTTGGGTTGCTGCTTCTGGGTTCATCCTTGAGGTCCTTTTCACGTGTACTGGTAGAGAACAAGGTAACTAAAAAGGGAGCTCCCGATATCCAATGAAATGCAGGATGAAAAGTAAATTTGTGGTAGTTTATTGAAACTAGCAACACTTCATCAAACCAATGTGTTTCAGGGGAAAAATTACTCCCCTTTCCTCAGGGTGTCTGCTGTTTGCTTTATGCTGCCGCTGCAAACACAGCGGACAACTATGAATCTAATCTTGGTGTCACTGACACACCCGTTTGGAATTCTTCCCCTTTCACCATCAGCAAACAGCAGCAGCCCTGAGAAAGGGGGAGTCTTTTTTTTTCTCACAAAACACGTTGGTTTGATCACTTGTTGCTACTTTCAATAAACTACCACAAATTCACCTTTCAACTTGCATTTCATTGGATATCAGGTGCTCCATTAGTTACCTACTTCTACTCTATATTCTCCACGGCATACAGGAGTTATACACCTCTCGCATAAGCATGATCCCAATGTTTAAATATTCAGTTCAACAGGATCTTTTGCTCCATTGTATATTCTCCATAATATATCCACAATAATTGCAAACTTGTCTCTCCACTATTATGGTGGATTCTAGTATAATATTGCATTTGGTCCCAGTGAGTGCCTATTCTTAATTTTGAACCACTCCACACTCGAGCGCTGCGGTTTCCAAATATACAAGTGAACTGCCCCTTAGTGATAAATTTGACTGTACTAGCACACTAGAGAGTGCTACATACATAATCTTATTTGGCACATGGTAAGTGTAAGTGTCAGGGCACTATTCGCAACAGAGGTGCTCGAAGACCTGGCATACCTGCCAGTACCTTGCATGGCTGCAAGAATTCACACTGCCACAAAAATAAATGCAAAGGAGCATATTGGCAACAGGTGCATGTACTGATGCACGCCAGGAACATGCATGCACACTGATGCACAGTTTTGCACTTCCCCCAGCTTAGTTAGTAAACGGTCTTTATAAGGAACCCAGTATCTGCAGTTGCTGGTTGATCCTCAGCTCCTCCAGTGCTTGGTTCCTGTGATTTCCTGTTACTGATTTGGCTTGTCTTGAACCTGTCTGTCAGCTGCCTCCTGACCTCACTTTAATTAATTGATTTTCTCTTCCTGTTCTCCTGTATATGACCCCATCTATCCACCTGACCTGCTCTGAAACCCACCTGGCACCTTACCCTGGCTTCGAACGAACTGCTCTCCTGTCTCTGTGCTACCAAAGACCTACTATGCTTCACGGGTGCCAGCTGTCTGCAGACACCACTTCGGTGCATCAGCTGTACTCCTGGGTTCCACTGCAAGCATCCCAGCAGGTGACCTTTGCTACTTTGGGCCTGACACCTCCTGTTCCACCTTCAGGAGAGTCAAGAACTTAGCCGCAACACCAGGTACATGATAAGAAGTTTGGAATCTGGGTCATGGTTTATTGCAGGTCAGGTTGGATGACTCATACAGGCAGGTCTCTAGTGCCTCCCCCTGGTTCTGGAAGATTGAAGAAATGTCTGGAAGTTAGTGGGTGGAGGCCAGGAGGGTCGATCTGCATACTTACCCCGTTTCCCTGAATATAAGACCTAGCGTGATTGTCAGTGATGGCTGCAATATAAGCCCTACCCCCAAATAAGCCCTAGTTAAAGTCCTTGTAGGTTTTATTTTCAGGGTAGGGCTTATTTTTGGGAAAACACGGTCGGGCTTATTTGGGGGGGTAGGGCTTATATTGCAGCCATACCCGATAATCACGCTAGGTCTTATTTTCGGGGAAACGGGTTAGGGCAACTTAGCCAGCCTGCCAGGCCCACTGCCTGTGAATTAGCCGAGTCAGCTCTTAAATATGGATGAGTGTTGCCAGCAGGGAAGTTGGGTGGAAGATGGAGGTCTGAAGAGACTGTCGTGACCTAGGAGGGGTTTCCTAGGTCTAGGGAAGACCCCAGCTCCAGACCGGGCTCGAGCTGGCTCAGGGGGATCCATTCAGCAGGGTGGTTGTATATGGAATCTTGTCTGAAAAGCAGTGGGAGCAAGGAGTACATCTGCACACCCAGAGACATTCAAGGGGAGATACTGTCACATGTAGCAAGCTTTCTATAAGGAGATCTTCAGAGCAGCCAGGAGGGCTGGAAGGGCCAGCAAGCGGTGTTGCTGGGAGCAGATCTCCTGTATACAGCTTGCCTCAGGTTTGTGTGCGATTTGCAAAAGAGGCTGAGAGCTCCTAGCCTGTAATGGACTTTTGCTACTGAATCCACTAATGACTGTGTGTATACAGGAAGGGAAGTGGTCCAGGATCTTTTGCACAGAGGAAAGAAACCATCTCTGTTTTTTTTAATTCAAGTTTGGTATCCCATAGATCTCTTCATCCATCTAAGTTTTACCCTTAATAAAACATAAAAACAAAGCCAAGGGACTCATTTCTTGTGTCTGGATGTAAGTGGAGAATGCGTTTTGCCTGGCTATGCAGGAGTAGAAGATCCAGTTACCAGCAGCCCCTGTGGGGGGGGGGGGGGGGGGGGGCTACAAGTATAAGAGTGTTGTATCCATAAAAGAGATGTATCAACTGTATCGCTCCTAGCAATTGGGATGATCAAATGTCTCAATTTTTATTTATAAATCTTGTCTAGATTTTCAGGCCAGTCAAGAGGATCCCGATCCTCTTTAGATCTTCTCCCAGCAAAGAGCCACAAGAGCTACAATTTGCATCATTAAAATGTTAGTCCATAATGCAATGGTGACATCCTTTTAGGGGGTGGGTCCAGAATGCCTTGCACTCATGTTATGCCCCCAGTCTTACATTATGCTAGGCAACATTCACCCCAGAAGACTGAGGATATCAAGTGGCAATCTGGAAACACAGATCCTTTTCACTGCTGAAACAGGTTTCTTAAAATCTTTTAAATAGGCTATAAGAATATTACCACTGCATGGCTGAGACCAATGCTGACTGACATCATTGCAAACGCAGCAAGATGTCATGACTGCAAAGTGCATTGAACCATTTTCTCTCCTTATGTCAATTGAGGAGAATCATTAACCGCAGGCCGACCAGCCATAATGTCGCAGTCACGATAAAAATCGCTGATCGCCGCCATTACTAGTAATACATTTTTTTTTTATAAAAATGCCATAAAACTTTCCCCTATTTTGTAGACGCTATAACTTTTGCACAAACCAATCAATATACGCTTATTGCGATTTTTTTTTTTTTTTTAACCAAAAATATGTAGAAGAATACGTATCGGCATAAACTGAGGAAAAAACTTTATTTTTATATATTTTTTGGGGATATTTATTATAGCAAAAAGTTAAAAATATTTCTTTTTTTTTTTCAAAATTGTCGCTCTTTTTTTGTTTATAGCACAAAAAATCTAAACGGCAGAGGTGATCAAATAACACCAAAAGAAAGCTTTATTTGTGGGAAAAAAAGGACCTCAACTTTGTTTGGGTGCCACTTTGCACGACCGCGCAATTGTCAGTTAAAGCAACGCAGTGTCGAATCACAAAAAGTGCCAGCCAAATGGTCCGGGGCTTAAGTGGTTAACGGACATAGAAAAGCATGCCATTCGTTTTGTTGTGACTAGCAGGTAAAAGGCCATCTTTCCCAATTGCAGCCTCTTCACTGGATTTGATGTTCTTCATGCACATGTACACACCTATATGGAAGATTTACACCATATACATCAAATCTATGAACTTAAGCTGTTAAAGTAAGACACATTTCATCTCTTTAACCACATAAAGGTCAAGTACTGTAATTACTGTATTCCAAAATTTGGAGAATTTTATTACAGCGAACCTTAATGTGCAATGGAGTCAGAAGCCATTTAAATTAAAGATATATTCACACAACACAAGTGTTAATAAACCACATGTCCCACACATTAATTTAAATAATTGATGAAAGTCACAAGAGCAAGTTATTATGCTCTCATTTAAAAATGAATAGCACAGTTGTTTGCTTATTTACAGAGCTGATCTGTTCATTGCTGCACTTCTAAAAATCCCACGGCTTTAATATTGAGTAACAGAGCCAGAGCAAGCATGAATCCACTGAAATCAGAACTCCAGGTTAGTGACTCAGAGAGTAGATGCATAGATATAGATAGGTATAGATTTTGTTTTGTAACACACATTCCCAAAACGTCCCAGATTCCTCAGAACTGTCCCAGGATTTCACCACTATCCCAGTACTTTACAGCAGTGGTTCTCAACCCTGTCCTCAACAAGTACCCCCAACAGACCATGTTTGCAGGTTTTCCTTTATCTTGCACAGGTGCTTTAACCAGTTCCAGACCAGTTGTACTGTGGCAGGTTGGCTCTCCTGCGCGAGTCAAAGCCGTTGTACAACGGACGCGTATTTGGCAATCCATGGGCACGCGTGTCGACAGAGGTGCGAGTGCGTACCTATTCGCTAGCAGGAGAGAAAATCAGCGGGTCAATGTCCGCCGGCCACCAGCGATCGCTCCACAGAGAGGCAGAACGGGGATCTGCCAGTGTAAACAAACAGATGCCCATTCTATCAGGGGAGTAGAGTGAGATTGTCTGTTCCTAGTGATTAGGAACAGCGATCTATCTCTACTCCCCGCCAGTCCATTTCCCCCACAGTTAGAAAGGACCTCCCTAGGGAACATTTAACCCTTTGATCGCCCCTCGTGTTAACCAGGGCCATCTTTAAGGCAGGGCAAAAGGGGCAGCTGCCCTGGGCCCTGTCATTGTTGTGGGGCCCAAAACAGCTGCCTCATACTTGCCAACTATCCAAGTTTAAATTCCCTTGTCCCTTGAAGTTTTATTCCTGTGCTGTGTCCCAATATCTCAGTGTGAAGTGCTGCTACTAATGCTGCCCAGCTCTGCCCTATTGTTGTGTGCAGATGACTCACCTGCAGACCCTGTGTTTACATCTAAATAACCTTCATTCATATGTAAATAGCAGCGACAATACTAAGTAAATAGCTGCGTCTGGCGGCATTGATATGTAAATAAAGGCAGCATTCCTATGTATATCATGCTTCCCTGCTGTGAGGAGGTGATGTGCTGTAACCTCTAGCAACTAATCAGTGAGCCGTAATGTGTGCTGTACCCTCTAGCAACTAGTCAGTAAGCAGTAATGATATGCTGTAACTGCTAGCAACCAATCGCAATTGCTGCCTGATCTGATACAGAAAACTGATTTTATATCAAGCTGCTATTTATTGTATGTCTCAGAGTAGATGGAGAGGGAAATTGCATGGGGCTGAAGTGGTTAAATCAAGGTCAATGGCTTGGTAGCTATTTTATCTAAGAGACATTCCCAAATCATGGCCTGTTGGGGGTACTTGAGGACAGGGTTGAGAATCACTGCATTAAAGGAATGGAGTGATCTCCTGCTTAACAGTCTGTATAGTTTGCTATATAAAAAAACACTTGCGCCATGTGTATAAACGTGTGCAGCTGCTGTCCCAAACCAATTCTGTTATATAATCCTCAGAAGTAACCTACAAGAGTGTTGGCTCTGTGTGTTAATACAGCGCTTGCAAAATTAAATAATTCATTATAATACAACATTCAACTCTAAAGTGAGAAAACAATTATCCAAATTATATGGTGCTCAGTCCTGAATAGATCACTGATAACATCCAATATGAAGATCCTTTCACCATTTACAGACGTGACGTGCTGTATTTGCCACACCAATATTCTCTCGATGTCACCAAATCACGTGTTAAGTAAAGATCCCCCTCATTGGATGGAGTTGACCCTTTTGTTATATAACAAAAGGAGTCACAAATGCTTGGTGGTCACCTATGGACAGGGGGTATCCTCCAGCCGCTCTCTAGTATCCTCTGCTCATGGTGGTATTACTGATAACTGTAATCTGCCATTTCAGGTTCAGAAAAGGCCACCTGCAGGGCCCTCCAAGAAGATTACTGAAGTTGTCTGGGTTTCAGAATATATTACCTTTCAGGGTCAGAACTTATATTACGGAAGCCACAGATGACAGCCACATTGGGCAGCCACAGATGACTTTCTATCTGGTCCCAGTGTGAAAAGCTTCAGAGGACCTTTAGTTTGCCTTTTAGAACCAATGTAGAAATATGGGCAGTACAACATTGTCACCTCCGTTCCTGGCTGTGAAATCCCAAATGACCAAGATAAGTGTTGTGACTTGTGGGTGTTCCACCCCTCACTATTTATTAATGTTCTCCCACCCATCTCCCATTGGGCACTATTATTACTCACCACTGAGATTGATTATTTATCCCCGTCCACACCGCACACTATTTTCACCCCTGGCTAAGCCCTATGTTAACCAAGTTGTCCCCCCTTCCCACCACCCTCATATGCTGAATACAATTGTTTCCTGCCACCTGATGAGCTCAAATGTATTCACAGCCCCTAAACATCAATATTGCCCCTAAAACCCTCCCCAATACAAATGCTGATTTTTTCCCCACTGACCAAAAAATGTCAGGGCATTCTTCCCCCCCATGGGCACTGACAACAGACATTTTTTTCCTCCATCAACTACCAACTCCAAGCTTTTTTTTCCTCCCACCAACCATTTTTCTATTTCAACTGACTGCAAAAACACTAATATTTTTTTCTCTCGCTGACCACCAACACCAGGCATTATGCCCTTCCACTGCACCAGGTAATTTCCTCCCAGTGACCGCAGGGCATTTTTTTAAAGGACATGTTGTTTAAGGATATTGTTCATTGCATTTTCCAGAAAGCTGCACCCTATATGCTGTGTAGCACATATCTGTCCCCTGCATACCTCCCTATACACAGTTTTTTTGTTTTGTTTTTTACATAATCCTCATCAAAATAAACTATTTTTAATAAAGTTCTCCTGTAGCCTCCCTGGCGGTATTCCCGAGTCTGGCTTGGGGTGAGATTACCATAAGCGGTATTGAATGACCATAAGCGGTATTCCCAAGCCAGACTCAGGATCGCATCCCTGGATCCATGGAGGGGGTTACTTACCTTGTCCTCTGGATCCAGCGGTGTCTCCCCGCTGTGATCTGCAAGCCGCCGTGTCTCACTCGATCTGTCACAGTGCCAGGCTCCATTCCCTGCGAGTGTTGCGACGCACGGGGACGGAGTTCGGCGCCAAATTCAAAAAGTAAAAAACACAGTATAGATACAGTATAATGTAATCTTACAGATTACAGTACTGTATCAAATAATTAAACATCCCCTTTGTTCCTAGTGGTCTGCCCAGTGTCCTGCATGCAGTTTTATATTATAAATACTGTTCTTTATGCCTGGAAACTGGAGATTGTCCATAGCAACCAAAAAATGTCAGTTTACATCAAAAGAGTCTTTAGACCAGCTAGAAAACAGCGATAATAAATTAGAATCACTTGCAGAATTGAGCGATAGTGATTTGTGGGGAAATTCGTCATCAAACACTAAAAGTAATGACAGCGACAATTCTGCAACTCAGCATATTTCAGTGTTTTTGAGTTGATATTATTATTATTATATTATTATCTGTTATTATTTAAAGTTATTTATTTTATTATATATATATATACCGTATTTATCGACGTATAACACGCACGTTTCCCCCTTAAAATCGGGGGAAAGTCGTGGGTGCATGTTATACGCCGATCCCCACTGTCTGTGAGTCTAAAATACAGAGCGCCGCCGAAAAAGACCGAGCGCTGCCGAAAAAGACTGAGCCGACTGCTCGGCTCCGCTCATAGTCCAGCCTCCCTGCTGTTTCTGGTGCGAGCGCTGCCGAAAAAGACCGAGCCCAACTGTACTGTGTATTCGGCTTGGCTCCGCTCGCAGTCCTGCCCAGCAGGGTGCCTGGACTACGAGCGGAGCCGAACAGTCGGCTCGGTCTTTTTCGGCGGCGTTTGGTCTTTTTCGGTGGCGCTCGCTCGGTCTGTCTCGGCGGCGTGAAATTTAAACACGAGCAAGGCTGCAAATGACACTCTGCAAGGCTGCAAACGGCGCTGGGCAAGCTGCAAATGACACTGGCAAGGCTGCAAACGGCGCTGGGCAAGCTGCAAATGACACTGGCAAGGCTGCAAACGGCGCTGGGCAAGCTGCAAATGACACTGGCAAGCTGCAAATGACACTCTGCAAGGCTGCAAACAGCGCTGGGCAAGCTGCAAATGATGCTGGGCAAGCTGCAAATGACACTGATTATTCTGCAATGATGGACAAGGCTGCAGATGCACACTGATAAGGCTGCATTGACGGGCATTTAAATGTACGTTTTTTTTCCTTAAACTTCCCTCCTAAACTTGGGGTGCGTGTTATACGCCGGTGCGTGTTATACCCCGATAAATACTATATATATATATATATATATATATATATATATATATATACATATTATATTATATTATATTATCATTTATGATTTCATAATTCAAATTTTATCACATCCGGAATGTCTATTAGACTCTTGTTTGGACAGATTTAAGTGAATTATTTCTAAGAATTACAGGCCTTCAATGTAAAATGCCAAATTTCCATGCAAAATAATAGTACCACTTTCAGCACCTAAAATCTAAAATAATCATACCGCCAGAGAGGTTAACCACTTGACCACTGGGCACTTAAACACCCTTAATAACCAGACCAATTTTCAACTTTCGGTGCTCTCACATTTTGAATGACAATTACTCAGTCATGCAATACTGGACCTATATGAAATTTTTGTCCTTTTTTTCACACAAATGGAGCTTTCTTTTGGTGGTATTTAATCACCACTCGTTTTTTTATTTTTTGTGCTATAAAAGAAAAAATACAGAAAATTCTTTAAAAAAATGAATTTTTCTTTGTTTCTGTTATAAAATGTAGCAGATTAGTAATTTTTTCTTCATAAATTTTGGCCAAAATTTATACTACTACATATCTTTGGTAAAAATAAGTACAAATTGGTGGATATTATTTGGTCTTTGTGAAAGTTATAGAGTCCACAAGTTATGGTGCCAATATCTGAAAATTGATCACACCTGAAGTACTAACGGCCTATTTCAATTCTTGAGACCCTAACATGCCAGAAAAGTACAAATACCCCCCAAATGACCCCTTTTTGGAAAGAAGACATTCCAAGGTATTTAGTAAGAGGCATGATGAGTTTTTGGAAGTTGTCATTTTTTTCCCACAATTCTTTGCAAAATCAAGATTTTTTTACTTTTTACATTTTTTGCACAAAATTGTCATATTATCAGTTCATTTCTCACACACAGCATATGCATACCACAAATTACACCCCAAAACACATTCTGCTATTACTCCCGAGTACGGCGATACTACATGTGTGAGACTTTTACACAGTGTGGCCACATACAGAGGCCTAACATGCAGGGAGCGCCATCAGGCGTTCTGGAGCACCCAGGACAATTCTGACATTTCTCTCCTACATGTAAAAATCATCTTTATTTGCTAGAAAGTTACATAGAATCCCAAAACATTATATATGTTTTTTTAGCAAACACCCTGGAGAATACAGTGGTTGTCGTTGCAACTTGTTATTTCGCACGGTTTTTGCGCAGCCATTTTTCAAATGCTTTTTTTTTGGAAAAAAAACTGTTTTGTGCTTAAAAAAAAAACACAGTAAAGTTAGCCTAATTTTTGCATAATGTGAAAGATGAAGTTACACTGAGTAAATAGATACCTAACATGTCACTCTTCAAAATTGCACACGCTCGTGGAATGGCGCCAAATGTCGCTACTTAAAAATCCCCAAAGGCGACTATTTAAATTTTTTTTACTGGTTATATGTTTGAGTTACAGAGGAGTTCTAGGGCTAGAATTATTGCTCTCGCTCTAACGTTCGCAGCGATACCTCACATGTGGGGTTTGAGCACCGTTTTCATATGTGGGCGGGACTTACATATGCGTTTGCTTCTGCATGCGAGCACATGGGGACAGGGGCGCTTTAAAAAAAAAAAAATTTTATTGTTCATTTGACTTTATTTATTTTAGTTTGACATTTTTTCCCCCAAAAATAAATTTTTTGATCACTTTTATTCCTGTTACAAGGAATGTAAACATCCCTTGTAATAGGAATATGGCATGACAGGTCCTCTTTACAGTAAGATATGGGGTCAATAAGACCCCGCATCTCACCTCTAAGCTGGGAAGCCTGAAAAAAAAAAAAAGATTCTGGCTTTGATCGTATTGGCGAGTCGGTAGAAGCACCGGAGGGCGGCGGGAGGGGGGGGATGTCTATGGCTGGGTATTGCAGGGTATCACCGACTATGGCTGGGTATGGCTGGGTATCTCCGAGTATGGCTGGGTATCTCCGAGTATGGCTGGGTATCTCAGAGTATGGCGTTGCAGAGTATTGCGTTGCAGAGCATTGCAGGGTATTGGCGGGTGTTGCAGAGCATTGCAGAGTGTTGCAGGGTATTGGCGGATGTTGCAGAGCATTGCAGAGTGTTGCAGGGTATTGGCGGGTGTTGCAGAGCATTGCAAAGTGTTGCAGGGTATTGGCGGGTGCGCAGAGCATTGCAGAGTGTTGCAGGGTATTGCAGAGTGTTGCAGGGTATTGGCGGGTGTTGCAGAGCATTGCAGAGTGTTGCAGGGTATTGGCGGGTGTTGCAGAGCATTGCAGAGTGTTGCAGGGTATTGGCGGGTGTTGCAGGGTATTGCAGAGTGTTGCAGGGTATTGGCGGGTGTTGCAGAGCATTGCAGAGTGTTGCAGGGTATTGGCGGGTGTTGCAGAGCATTGCAGAGCGTTGCAGGGTATTGCAGAGTGTTGCAGGGTATTGGCGGGTGTTGCAGGGTATTGCAGAGTGTTGCAGGGTATTGGCGGGTGTTGCAGAGCATTGCAGAGTGTTGCAGGGTATTGCAGAGTGTTGCAGGGTATTGCAGGGTGTTGCAGAGTGTTGCAGGGTATTGCATAGTGTTGCAGGGTATTGCAGGGTATTGCAGGGTATTGCAGAGTATTGCAGAGTAATGGCAGGGAATTGAGGGGTTAATTTTCAGTGAGCAGCGATGTGGGCACTGCAGATGCAGCCCACAGCGCTGCTGAAGCCAATCTCTTCCCCCTCCGCTGTACCGATCCGGTTTGTTTACAAGTGATCACTCCGTCATTTGACGGAGCGATCACGTGGTAAACGTCCGCAATGAGCTCTCGAGTGTGCGCCCCAGGGGGCGCGTTAGAGCAGAATTCTGGGAGGACGTCATATGACGTCCTCCCAGAGTTAAACAACCGTCATTCGGCTATGGGCCATTTGTTAAGTGGTTAATGTAGGCTCAGATAAATGTTATCTCTCTGTGTATATTCAGTTTTACTTTATTTTGTTATTGATACTTTATGTGCAATAGACTCTCACTCATAGCTTGATAATAATGGATTATTCTGTGGGTACAAGGACTGTAGATTGTGTACAGTGTATACAATATGCATGCTCAGACCCTTTTACTAGACTAAGGTTGGGATGTTACCCATGCACTTTAATTATTGCAAAGATGTGAAAAGATGCTACAGGTTTACAGGTTAGGTTTAGAAAAGTCCATCTAGTGCAACCAAAAAAAAAAAATAGAATAAATAGAAATAAATAGAAAACCTCAATATACAGAACCCTATATACTGCACATACAGTTGATCCAGAGGTTAGGAAACCTATAAAGCAGTCTCCAAGCTGCAGCCCAAGAGCTGGCTGTTGCCTTTTGATTGCCTTTATCTTGGGGCAATATCCCTCTACTGATATGAGACACTATAATGCCAACTGATACCAACAATGGGGCACTATTTCTTCCAATGATACCAACATTGGGACACTATTTAACCCCCTAATACCAACAGTGGCTGCCCATCCATAGGGGGCACCCGGGCACCACCCCCCCCTCCCGTAGTCACAAAAAAAGTAAAAAAAAAAACATTTTTAAAACAGCCCCTTTAAGACATTAAAATTTTTTTTTTTAACATAGTGCACTGTGGCGCCGGTCGCAGTGCACTATGGGAAGCGTCACGTCGATGCATTCACAAAATTGCATCCATGGCGCTTTATATGCGGGTATTTAACTCGCCTTGCGGCGCAATGCAGAACGCCGTCTAGCTTCCGCCCGTAAAATCACTGTGATGCTATGGGCGGGAGCATTGTTGTTCAAACCCAGCCAGGTCATTTCCGGGTTTTGTGAAGCAGCCGAAAGCTGGAAGTGACGTCCGCAGCTCCGTTCCTCAGCCCGAGCGGAGCTGCAGTAAGGTGAGAGAGAATGTAAATGTTCTCGCTGAGGAAAAAACAATTTAATCACGTTAAAATCTATTTTAAAATGCACCCCTTTACTCAGAGTCTGAGTCACATTGAGCTGTAATATGTAAGCCATTTTAAAATGTTTTAGAATATATTTAAGCAGGAATATGAATAACATAACAATGCTTGCAGGAGGAGATGTACTGTAACATGCCATGCGGTATACTTATCAGCAAAGTGCAAACAAATGAAATGGTCTGCTGCTTGTTACTCCAAGTCATTTGCTGACAAAGACTAAATGATTTTGCTTGGTATAATTGGTGTGGCTTGTTGGGTGCTCTGTGCTAATAACATACATAGGGGAGTGTGGAGCATTTTTACCATGCTGATATACATCTCCTTGATTTCATAAACCTTTTTTGCATTTTAGTCCAAATATGAGATCTGAGGACATTTTGACCCCAGATCTCATATTTAAGAGGACCTGTCATGCTTTTTTCTATTACAAGGGATGTTTACATTCCTTGTAATAGGAATAAAAGTGACACCATTTTTTCTTTTTTTAAAACAGTGAAAAAATAAATAAAACTAATAAGAAAAACATTTATTAAAGCGCCCGGGCCCAGCGAGCTCACGTGCAGAAGCAAACGCGTAGGTGAGTAGCGCCCCGCATATAAAAAAGGTGGTCAAACCACACATGTGAGGTATCCCCGCGATCGTTAGAGTGAGATCAATAATACTAGCCCTAGACCTTCTCTGTAACGCAAAAGATGCAACCTGTGCTTGTAAGACCACTGCGCAAATACGGTATGAAAACAAGTATTGCCATGACCACCATTTTATTCTATAGGGTGTTAGAAAAAAAACAATATATAATGTTTGGGGGTTTCTAAGTAAATTTCTAGCAAAAAAACCTGTCCTGTGATGCTGGGACTGTATGCTCTGTCCTGTGATCTGAGCTGTATACTCCTGGCACTATGGGTGGAAGGAAGTGGAATACAGGGGAAGGATTGGGTGAATTATATAAGGGGTGTGGTTTGTGAGAAGTGGGAGGGGTCAAAATGATGGGCGGATTCTGGTGCCCCTCATCCAAAAACTTCACCAGCCGCCACTGAATACTAAATGTGGCTAATGCCAGGAAAATGTTCACTCCCGCTGGCCACCGTCTGGCCCCCCTGAAGTCTCAAAGACCATGAACCTTTTGTTTAGAAAGTTTGGAGACCCCTGCTATAAACATGACCCAATTTGCTCCAACGGGGAAAAAATAAATTCCTTCCTGATCCCCTGAATGCAAACAGATATTCCCTGGATCAATAATCTCTGGTGTTATTATCTATAAGGATGTTCTCTGTGCATTTAGGAATGCACCCAACTCTTTTTTTCAAAAACAATCTACTGAGCTACTAGTTCTGGAGGGAGTCTATTCTACATTTTCTACAGCTCTTACTGTGCATATGTATATGAATAATAGAACCTGGGATTAAAATAGTTAAAAAATAGTTTAGCACAGTTAAAGTTCACATATATTTACCTTTAAAATAGAAAAAAAAAAGATATATATATATATATATATATATATATATATATATATATATATATATATATATTTGTAAACTAGTACAATAAAACACTATTGAATGAAAACATTGAAATATACATTCACTTTGCTGCAAAATAGTTTTATAAAATTCTCCCTGTTATTATTACAAAAGTTCCAGTAGATGGCGATATAGCCCTATTAAAAAAACTGAAGAAAAAATCAAAAAGGACAAACACACACACACTGGGCCTAATTTACTTAAAACTGATCCACAAAAGCAGAAAGGAAATTGCTATGATGATGATTATGTTAAAAGTTTGCTTGAACACGCAGACTTTTATGCATTCAATAAACACAATGTTTTAAATGATCTGGTAAAGCATATACTTTTGTTCAAAGCATATGTTGCAATCCACACTGAACCTGAACGTCCAATGTTTTTGTGCCTTATATACAGACATGTTGCAATAAAATACAAGTTGCTTAAAAAAAAAAAAAGAAAAAAAGACTGCAAACATGTAAAGGAGTTCCCCCCAAATACCAAAATCAACATTATACAGTACTAAAAAAAGAGGGGATTGGGACTTTAGAAGCAATGACCTGGTAGGGTCATATGCCTCCATCCCTATCAATATGAAAAAAAAAAAAGGAGGAAGTGGGACAATAAATGAAGTACACAGTTGAAAATGAGGGGAATAATGAATATATGATACACTGATAAAAATTATTCTGTTGACTTGTAATTTTAACATAAATGTGTTATCATCTTCAACATATAAATAAATGTTAATTATTTTACTTTGATATTTTAAGTACCTTACTTCATTTTCATTAGTTCTATAAACACACCTTTTACATTTACAAAAATAATGTATAATATTGAGTAATCTAGACAAAACTTTCAAGGTATGTGCATTTCCATATTCTAATTGAGCTACATTTACTTTAAAATTACACCATCAAAACTCGTGCGGTTGCACGTTTGGCAAACGTGTCCCGCAATTTCAATCATATGGAAAGATAATTTTTTTAAAAGAGTTTAACGTCTTTTGGAACTTTGAAAGCCTGCACAAGGCAGTTCCCATACATTTGAGGCCCACCAGGACAAAAGATTGCCAGTGACAAGAATTTTTCCAAGTCACTACAAAGCCATGCAACGCCATTGAAAAGTGAGAGTGAACATTGAACAAATTATTGAACAAATTAGTAATACCGTGTACACACAACCGGTTTTCCCGTCAGAATAAACTCCGAAGGTTTTTCCGACAGAGTTCCGCTGAAACTGTCTTGCGTACGCACGATCACACCAAAGTTTGATCGCTAAGAATGCGGTGACTTACAGCACGTACGCTAGGACTAGAAGAAGGAAGTTCAATAGCCAGTAGCCAATAGCTTCCGTCTCGTACTTACTTCAGAGCATACGTCATTTTTGGTCTGTCGGAACAACATACAGATGAGCGGTTTTCCTGATAGGAATTGGTTCCATCGGTAATATTTAAAACATGTTCTATTTCTAGGTCCGTCAGAATTTTCCTTAAAAAAAAAGTCAGATGAGGCATTCACACAATCGGACTATACGATGAAAAGCTTCCGTCTGACTTTTTCACCCCTTTCACACCAGGGCGTTTTGCAGGCGCTATAGCGTTAGAAATAGCGCCTGCAATCCGCCCTAAAGAAGCTGCACTATTGTGTGTAGTGTGAAAGCCCCGAGGGCTTTCACACTACAGCGGTGCGCTGGCAGGACATCAGAAAAAAGTCCTGCCAGCAGCTTCTTTGGAGCGGTGAAGGAGCGGTGTGTTTACCGCTCCTCCACCGCTGCTCCCCATTGAAATCAATGGGGCAGCGCTGTAATGCCGCCGGCAAAACGCCACTATTGCGGCGTATTGCCGGCGGTTTTAACCCTTTCGCGACCGCTAGCGGGGGTAAAAGCGCCCCGCTAGCGGCCTAAATGCGCCGCAAATCCGGCGGTAAAACGCCGCTAGAAATAGCGGCGTTTTACCACCGACGCAGAGGGCGGTGTGGTGTGAAAGGGGTCTTTCTGTCAGACATTCCGCTGGTGTGTACGCGGCATAAGAGTGAACAAATTAGTAAGAGTGAATAAAAACAAATATGCCATATATGCCATATTTATGCTGCATTGACAAGCATATTGGTATAGTGTATTTTTGTTCATATTGCACTCTCACTCTCAGAAAGAATGATTATGGGACTAATTTATGCTTTTAGCCTGAGCTACCCTGAAAACCTAAAATATACCTTTGAAATTTTTAAAAAGATCTTTCTAGAGCTAGATGTGGGGAATCTATCATCAACAGTTCACACTTTAACCACTTCAGCCCCAAAAGGTTTTACCCCCTTCCTGATCAGAGCACTTTTTACAATTTGGCACTGCGTCGCTTTAACTGGTAATTGCGCGGTTATGCAATGCTGTACCCAAACACAATTTGGCCAAAATGTATTCAGCCACATGTCTCGGGTACAAAATAAATGCAACAAGCCCATATTTATTGGTTTGCGCAAAAGTTATAGCATCTACAACTAGGGTACATTTTCTGGAATTTACGCAGCTTTTCGTTTATGACTGCCTATCTCATTTCTTGAGGTGCTAAAACAGCAGGGCAGTACAAAATTCCTCCAAATGACCCCATTTTGGAGAGTAGACAACCCAAGGAATTTGCTGAGAGGCATGTTGAGCACATTGAATAATTTATTTTTTGTCATAAGGGATTTAAAAATGATAAAAAGAAAAAAATGTACACAAAGTTGTCAGTGAAATGATATATTGCTCAAACATGCCATGGGCAATTGGGCATATGTGAAATGACACCCCAAAATACATTCTTCTGCTTCTCCTGAGTATGATGCTACCACGTGTGGGACTTTTTGGGAACCTAGCCGCATATAGGACCCCGAAAACCAAGCACTGCCTTCAGGCTTTCTAAGGGTGTAAATTTATGATTTCACTCTTCACTACCTTAAACAGTTTTGGAGGCCATGAAATGGCCAGATAGCACAACCCCCCCCCCCCCCCCCCTTCAAATGACCCCATTTTGGAAAGTAGACATCCCAAGCTATTTGCTGAGAGGCATGTTGAGTATTTTACAGATCTCGCTTTTTGTCACAGTTTTGGAAAATTAAAAAATAAAAAAAAATATTTTTCCTTTTCTTTCTTCATTTTCAAGAACAAATGAGAGCTGCAAAATACTCACCATGCCTCTTAGCAAATACCTGGAGTTGTCTACTTTCCAATATGGGGTCATGGGGGGGGGGTGCTATCTGGACATTTCAGGGCCTCCGTAACTGTGATAGGTAGTGAGAAGTGAAATCTCCATTTTACACCCTTACAAATCCTGAAGGCAGTGATTGGTTTTTTGGGGTCCTGTACATGACTTGGCTCCAAAAAAGTCTCACATATGTGGTATCCTCGTACCCAAGAGGAGCAGCAGAATGTAGTCTGGGGTGTAATTTCACAAATGCTTGGCATGGCATGTTTGAGCACTATATAATTTAGTGACAACTTTGTGTAAAATAAAAAATGTATTGTAATTTTCCCAAAACTTGTGGCAAAACATAAATAATTCCATGGACTCAACATGCCCATGAGCAAATAGCTTGGGGTGTCTACTTTCCAAAAAGGGGTCATTTTGGGGGGATTTCAACCTGTCCTGGTATTTTATGCACAACATTAGAAGTTTATGCCACATATCACCCTCTCTTCTAAGGCTGCTTTCACACTGGGGCGGTATTCAGGCGTTACAGCGCTAAAAATAGCGCCTGTGTAACGCCTGAAAAAAACCGGCCCCTTTAACTCCAGTGTGAAAGCCGGAGGGCTTTCACACTGGAGCGATGCGCTGGCAGGACGGTGAAAAAAGTCCTGCTAGCCGCATCTTTGCAGCGGTGAAGGAGCGGTGTATTCACCGCTCCTAAACCGCTCCTACCCATTGAAATCAATGGGACACCGCGGCATTACCGCCGGCAAAGCGCCGCTGCAGCGGCGCTTTGCGGGCGGGTTTAACCCCTTTTCAGCCGCTAGCGCCCGCACACCGCCGCTAAAACGCTAAAAATAGCGGCACTTTACCGCCGACGCCGCTCCCGCTGCAGTGTGAAAGCAGCCTAACCACTTGAAGACAAAGCCCTTCCTGACACTTCCTGTTTATATGAAAAAATACTTTTCTTTTGCTAGAAAATTACTTTGAACCCCCAAACATTATATCTTTTTTTAAAGCAAAGGCCCTACAGATTAAAATGGTGGGTGTTGCAATTTTTTTCACACAGTATTTGCGCAGCGATTATTCAAATGCGTTTGTTTTGGAAAAAAAAAACACTTTTTTGGATTTTAATGTACTAGAACACACTATATTGCCCAAATGTTTTGGTAAAATATAAAAGATGATCTTATGCTGAGTAGATAGATACCAAACACAATGTGCTTTACAGGTTACCACTTTAGATTTGCAGAGGAGGTCTACTACTAAAATGTCTGCCCTCGATCTGACATTCATGGTGACACCTCACATGCATGGTGCAATTGCTGTTTACATATGACACGAGACTGACGATTGAGTTTGCCAATGCGCACAAGCACTGCGGGACAGGAGAGCCAGAGAAAACCATGGAAGATGGTGGGAGGGGGGGGCGTTCCCTCCCGCTGCTTGTAAAAGCAGTTTAGCTGCTAAATAGCCACTAGGATTGCTTTTACATGAAAGCTGACCGCTGGCTGAAAAGAACAAAACCAAGATGATACCTAAACCCTCAGGCATCTTTCTGGTATAACCACTCAAAGTCCAGCAATATACCAGTACGTTGCTGGTCCTTGTTGGGCATATATTGTAATGTTCTTATTTCTCATGCAGTCTGTGGACTGATTTACATATCGTGAGAGCAAATGCTGTTGCTGTCAAGATAAATAAATCAGTGCTACAGGTGAATTGCGTACCTGAAAAGCAAAAAAATTGTAACAATAAAACATTAACTCAATAAAACAACAATCTGTGCCAAAAAAAGAGTAAAAAAATATATGCTGAAGCATGGGGGCAATGTGCCCCTAATGTTAGAGGCAAATCACCCCTCTACCCCTGCCCCAATGCTTCGGCAGATATGCTTTTTTTTTAACTATAGTGGTGAAATCGCCTCCTACAGCGCTGAAGTCGCTTCTTTATGTATCGTGAGAGCAAATGCTGTTGCTGTCAAGATAAATAAATCAGTTCTGCAGCTGAATGACGTACCTGAAAATAAAATAATGGTTAGCAATAAAACACAGTAAACAGTAAAGTATAAAAGAATTACATACCTGAAAAGCAAACACAATAAAACATAGTAACAATAAAACATTGCAGTTAAAAAATACAGCAAAACAGAGCAGAACAATAGAGAGAGAACAATAGCATGAGAATAGAGAAAGAATAAAACAAAAACTATTTTTGGCCTTTTTTTTTTTTTTTTTCAACTTTTAAAAAAATGTTTACACCTTTATTTGTAACTGTAAAGATTGTAACGGTTCCAGCTTTGGGTCTTTAAAAATGGGATGGCATCTTTGGAGACCCCGTGTAAGTGTGTCCTAGATTGTGCAGTGCCCTATGTTAATACTCCACTAGTGTGTGGTAGTGTTTGAAACATTCACTGATGCAGATACCAGGTTGATTAGGGCAGGAGGGACAACAATAACGAGTGTCAGGCCTAAATCGACGCTTGCTACAGACACAACATCTTCTTTGGGGTGATCGACGGAAAATGCCTCCCATGCAGCCAGCTCACTGCATTTACATTGGAAAGTTGGGCCACAGCACCATCTGGAAACAGAAGGGCTGTGATGATCTCTTCCTGGAATTTAAGGAAGGATCCGGTTTGTCCTGAAGCTTTGTATAGCACATAAGCGTTCAACAGTGTCAATTGGAATAAGTATACAGACACTTTTTTGTACCAGCATCTGGCCTTGCGGGCAATTAATTACGGCGTCATCAGCTGGTCGTTGAGGTCCACTCCTCCCATATTAAGGTTTTATTCATGGACACAGAGGGGTTTCTCCATAACACCAGTCGCCGTTTGAATTTTATTTGTGTCTGCGTGAAGGGAGCATAAAACGAAAACATTCTTATTATTCCTCCACTTCACAGCGAGCAAATTATTACATTTCAAGCAGGCTCTCTCCTCGAGCCTAAGACAGGAATCTACAAGCCGCTGGGGTAAGCACCGGCAATTAGATTGCATGGTGCCACATGCGCCTAATTCCATGATCAAAAAAGTGACTAAAAAGTGGCACGCTTGTGTAATAACTGTCCACATACAAGAGCTTATACATCTTAACCCCATAACTGCCATGTTTGTTGGGAAGATTGACAAGCAGCCAGAAAACTCATCAACACAGCCAACTTGATCGGGAGTAAACAAGGCTGCAAACTGTTGTTGAAGTGGTTTACGAGGGGCTGAATTTTGTAGAGGGTCGTGTTCAGGGTCACCCCGAGGAGGACAGAGTTCATGAATGGCAAGATCTGCTCATATAGTGTCCTGGTCATGGAGACAGAGAACACAAGCATATGGTGAATTTGATCAGTGGACCGATATGACCGCAAATCAAATTTTGTAACTTTTACAATCTCTGGCAAAGGTCAACTGGGGATTAGCACCGATGAATTGACCAGCATGCAAATTGCTTTGGTCCACAATAGATATACAGAGATCTTCAGTGGAAACAGCGAATAAAAATGACATAAAATCAACTGTTTTCACTTGAATTCTGGGTTAGCCAGTGAATGGGGGAAGTACGGGTGCCGCAGAAGTGGTGGGCTCCCAATTCGGATTGGCAAATGCAACAGGAAGGGCACTATGGGCTCGACAGGCCTGTGTTTGTCTTCTTGGTGGCAGCGGGACACTAGTTGTGCTAGCCACCTCACCATCTTGAACTGCACTTATGGGACTCGCCACATCACCATGTGATACTGCAGGGATGGTTTGACTACGACCAGGGTGTACTAGGCCACTGGTGCTTGCCAGTTCACCAGAAGGATGAGCATCACTAGTATTGGCTCTCTGCTCCATACGAGAGCCCTGTGGTTCTTGCACCTCAACAACAAGAGAAGAGCGGCAGGGACCACAACTCTGTCATCAGAGCTATCTGTCAGGCTGCCGCTGCTGTCTAGAGGATCATATTCTGAGCCCATCTGACAGATGTGTGACTTCCTCTTCACTCTCATCTGTCATGCTCAGAATTGTGTAGGCTTCGCAACTAGTGTACCTTTGATTGGACATTGTGGCCTCTAAATTTATTGGTACACTCAGATTCACAGGAAAAAAGAGCACCCGACTGTCAGCGACTACTTCAAACGCTACCAAAAAAACTGTTAGCGTACGCAGGGATCATGCCTGATTTTGCAAACGCTGCAGTTATGTGTTTAGTGTTTTGTAAGTGACAGTGATAGATTAATACTGCTCTTGGGTGGGCTGGGCTGGGCGGAGGGGCTAAACGCAAGTGCTAGCAGGTATCTGGGCTGATCCCGCTAACACTGCGTTTTTTGAACCCTAAACTACTGGGGATGCTAGAAGAGATCTGGCATATTATTTTATTCCCTTTCTTCCACATTAACTATGAGCATTGAGCTATATCGCACACCATGGATTAAAACATATACAAATATTTTTAACAGAAGCCCCCCACAGTTGGCTTTGGTCTCAATCTTGATAACACATGAGGATCATTTTCTATGGAAACATATCCACTCTGGATATTGTTTTGTGTTGGTCTGCTGCCATGGAATACACCACCACAGTACCCAGAAATTATGTCCCCAGCTCTCAGCACCACACCATCAATACACAGCTGTTTTGTAAATAATATAGGGGGGTCCCCTTATTCATTCTCCTTTGTTTCCCCTTTTTGATCATGCCAGATTATTTAGGAATCCATGCATTTCATTGCAGATTGTCAGGAAATGTTCCATCTGCTGATAATATCTGTCTTTTAGCGTGCAGTACTGAGGTCCACCAGCAGGTGTCTCCCGGCAGTTTGGAACTGTCAGGAGAGCTTTTCCCTGCTAATGTTATGTCATCTTTGGGCTGCAGTACTGGCATCCACCAGCGGATGGATCCTGGTAGTGTGGAGCAGACAGCACCTTCTGCAATCAGGTGTCACTTGAGGCCAATCATAGGCCTATAAATACCCGGCAAGCACTCATATGTTTGCCTTGGTTTTCTCCTTGAGCCTTGACCTGCATCCTGTTATCCTGATCCTAGATTTCTGCACCCTGAACTTGTTATCCCTGATCCTGTCTATTTCTGCATCCCTGGAACCTTCTCCTGCAATTTGATCTCTTTCTCCTTGTTCTGCTGACCTCCTGTTTATGGCCTGGCTTGGCTTAACTACGATTCTGGTATCCCCTGTGTTATATATACTGGTTGGTTGTCACTGTTATTTGGTTTTCTCACTCTGTTTGGTATTGGTGGTGTATTCACATTATATGCATTTGTCTTAATAAAATCACTTACTTTCACCTACTTATGTTTGGTTTACTCTGTCGCAGTCACACAGTTCTGGTCACATCCGGTTTATGACACAGATATACAACATGTACTTGCTTCTGGTTTTAGACACAAAACGCATCGAGCTATCATATGCCGTGTTCAATATTAATTATGTGTTTATAAGATTTTACATGGAACTGTTTCATATGCATTATGTGTTTATAGGATTTTATATGAATTTCTCGCAATCATGTTAATTTTTTTTAATAGAATAGTTACACACTGTGACAGTGCCCAGGCATCTCTGTAGTCCTCTAGGATGCCTGGGCACTGTCACAGTGTGGACTGAAAATCTGGATAGTAAATATTTGGACTTCTGTTCAAGTGAACCTCATTTACTGGCAGCAGCAAATACACTGCACTGGGCCTAGCCTAAGAGAGGATCCGAGTGTATTTGGAGACTACGTGATATCCGAAAAATTTGGTAGTTTCCCGGCTTCTTGCACCGAAGGATTGGGTCGGCTTTCGGCTTCCTTATTGAAACGTCTATGTGATCGTATCTGCGCAGACTGACCTCCCTTAACAGGGAGTCACTGGTGATCTGGTAAGCCTCCATTCATTATTGGTTTACAGAGGTGAAGGGTCCACGTGGTCAAGCATTATTATTGTTGTTTTGAACAAACAAGATCAATCATCATTTTTTGTCTTATATTTCCCATGGGACTTTATATTGTGTCACATTATTTTTTATGATTATTTGGTTTTTCACTTTAATGGACATTTGAGTTACAGATTAATATCTTTTGACTTCATTGGACATTTGGGTTTTCAAAGTATTTTTCACTAATGATTTTTCACATTATTTCGGTTTTTCACATTATTTATACACACACATTTTTCCTATTAAGTCACATTTATATTTAAGAGGCTAAGCGCTGCACTTTTACTTTTTTCTTCTTTTTTTCTTCTTTTTCTTTTTTTCTTCTTTTTTCCCCATATATATATATATATATATATATATATATATATATATATATATATATATAGATAGATAGATAGATAGATAGATAGATAGATAGATAGATAGATAGATAGATAGATAGATAGATAGATAGATAGATAGATAGATAGATAGATAGATAGATAGATAGATAGATAGATAGATAGATATAGATACAGAGCTCACCAAATAAATATCGGGGGTGTAATCAGTATTACACTATACGAACAAACAGAAAATAAAAAAACACAAAGACTTCTACATACCCTTAACCACTTCAGCCCCGAACACTTTTGCTGGCCAAAGACCAGACCAATTTTTGCGATTCGGCACTGCGTCGCTTTAACTGACAATTGCGCGGTCATGCGACGGTGCTCCCAAACAAAATTGATCCTTTTTTTCCCACAAATAGAGCTTTCTTTTGGTGGTATTTGATCACCCCTGCGGTTTTTATTTTTTGCGCTATAAATAAAAATAGAGCGACAATTTTGAAAAAAAAAACGCATTCTTTTTTACTTTTTTTTTTTAAATAAATATCCCCCAAAAATATATTAAAAAACATGTTTAGGCCGATACGTATTCTTCTACATATTTTTGGTAAAAAAAATCGCAATAAGTGATTATTGATTAGTTTGTGCAAAAGTTATAGCGTTTACAAAATAGGGGATAGTTTTATGGCATTTTTATTAATATTTTTTTTTTTTACTAGTAATGGCGGCGATCAGCGATTAATTTTTTTATTGTGACTGCGACATTACGGCGGACACATTGGACATTTTTGACACATTTTTGGGACCATTGTCATTTATACAGCAATCACTGCTATACAAATGCAGTGATTCCTGTGTAAATGACACTGGCAGTAAAGGGGTTAACCAGTGGGTGGCAGTGTAGGGGTTAAGTGTTCCTAGGGGTGTGTTACTAACTGTTGGGGGCTGGGCTTTCTTTTAGTGAACACTGATCTCTGCTCCAATCACATGGAGCAGAGATCAGCGTAACTTGTTGCTAGGCAGAACGTGGAGATGCTGTTTACAACGGCATCTCCCAGTTGAGCCGCCCCGTGAGACGATCGCGAGTATGCCCGCGGCGATCGAGTCCGCGGGACCCGCGACCAGACTCACGGGGGTCCCAACAAGCATGCGAGCACGCCACCGGCAGCACGCTCGCGATGGCAGGGCGGCATTTAAGATTGGATGTACCTGTACACCAATATGCCTGCCCGTGCCATTCTGCCGACGTACATCGACGTGCGCTGGTCGGGAAGTGGTTAAGCTACAAAAATAATTTATTGCTAAAAGAAGCCATGTACAACAGTTTATTAGCACAATGACCCAAGACCCCCCATATAATCCAACCCTCCCCAAAAATATTCCTCTTAAAACCAAACACACTAGGTAGGGCAAAAGTACCCGTCGTATGACCGAGGGTCAAAAAAAGTGCAAAAAAAAAAAAACCCACAATAGGCAAGCCCACCCTCCTCAATGCATAAAAAAACCCTAAATTCCTAAATAATGTCTCAAAGCCAGCTAAAAAACGGCTCTTTCCTAAAACAGCATAGTGTGTGTGTGTGTGTAAAACACATATAACATATATCACACTATCCCGTAATGGAAAGATGCACAAAATAAGAACCATACTCTATAATATCTACAAAGCTACCCTGGTCATAAGTCCATCAGTCAGTGGGGCTGAAAAGACAAATGGGATTGAACATGGGCATATAATTCAGTCAAATATTATACATTCATATTCCATGTGAGTGTAATGAAAGCTATAATCAGTCCCGACTGCTTAATCCAGGTAAGTAGTCATTGAGAACAAGGAGATATAACACCACTGGAGAAAAATAAAATGCACAATACTGATCCAATCTGCTCAGATATTCATATTTTGTATATAGGAGTAGAGAGGGACAAACTTCCGACAGGACGTTTCGTGAACGCAAACCGCGAACGCGGGCAAAAGTTTGCGAATCGCAAAGTTTGCGGCGGGCCCCATTGACTTCAATGGCAGGCGCACCTTAAAAACCTACAGGTCATATTTTCAGCCACAAAATACTTACTAGCTGTGCACACATAGTCCCACCACATGGCCACTGACGTAACACATGTATGAAGTAAATCTGGGATCGACAACTACAAGCATTCTTTTTTTATCTGCGAAATTTTGACAATTCAGGATTTAGGAGCGCATGAAGGCAATGGAGGAGAGGAAAGGTCAGGGTAGGCTATGAAGAGGGTGCAGGAGATGATCACCAGCACCGTGATAGAGAGCACTGACAACAGCACCGTGATAGAGAGCACTGACACCAGCACTGTGATATAGAGCACTGACACCAGCACTGTGATATAAAGCACTGACACCAGGACCAAGATAGAGAGCACGGACACCAGCACCGTGATAGAGTGCACTGACACCAGCACCGTGATATAGAGCACTGACACCAGCACCGAGATAGAGAGCACTGACACCAACACCGTGATAGAGTGCACTGACACCAGCACCGTGATATAAAGCACTGACACCAGCACCGTGATATAAAGCACTGACACCAGCACCGTGATATAGAGCACTGACTCCAGCACCGTGATATAGAGCACTGACACCAGCACTGAGATAGAGAGCACTTACACCAGCACCGTGATAGAGTGGAAGGGCAGCAGATAGAGCAGAATATGGGCAGCAGTCAGCAGCAGTGCACCACAACCCTATATATTGTACACCTATACCAGTCCTTACAAGGACCTTTGTGGACCTAGTAGCTAGTGATTTGCAGACTGTCCCTCAGTCCCTACACTGATAAAAGACTTCTGCAGAAACCAGCAGTAATCTGCAGCACAGACCTGCACCAGCACCCTATATATTGTACACCTATACCAGTCCTTAAAAGGACCTTTGTGGACCTAGTAGCTAGTGATTTGCTGACTGTCCCTCGGTCCCTACACTGATAAAAGACTGCTGCAGAAACCAGCAGTAATCTGCAGCACTGCCCTGCACCAGCACCCTATATATTGTACACCTATACCAGTCCTTAAAAGCACCTTTGTGGACCTAGTAGCTAGTGATTTGCAGACTGTCCCTCAGTCCCTACACTGATAAAAGACTGCTGCAGAAACGAGCAGTAATCTGCAGTACAGCAATGCACCAGCACCCTATATATTGTACACCTATACCAGTCCTTAAAAGGACCTTTGTGGACCTAATAGTAATAGCTAGCTAGTGATAAAACTGACTGTCCCTGCTGCACACAGCCTCCTGTCCCTACACTGACAAAAGACAGCTGCAATCACCAGCACAGCAGTGCACTGAACCCTATATACTGTACTACACCTATACCAGTCCTTAAAAGGACTGTTGTGGACCTAATAGCTAGCGATTTGTGTCACTACAGTCTGTCCCTGCTCCACGCAGCAACCTCTCCCTACACTGACATAAGACAGAATGTAAAATGGCCGCCAGATTCCCACAGCACGCATGCAATTATATTCACTCCCAATAATAGGTAACACTTTTCAATGTTTCTTCATGCTAAATTTACTCACAGATCCCGCTGGTCACTGGACAGAGATCTCCACATACATTCAGGGGAATCAACCTGTCTGTGTGCTCCCACTACAAAAGTTTTTTCCAACCGGCAATGTCCTTAACTGTAAGATTCAGATTGTGCTGATCAGTATTTCTATTTCAGTATATAGTATAGTGATTCTCCAGAGTCCTTGAGAGGAGGTTGGATGGATTTCTCCGGTCAGATAGACTTCTCAGGTCTGTGCATCTGTGGATGGAATGATTGGGTTAAAATATCCCTAAAAGTGGGTGATTGAGCCAGGTAGGGAATGGGGGTGTCGGCCCCAGGGACATATTTGGAGAGAACATCTAAACGCTGGGACAATCACCAAACATCATACAGTGCTTGTGTCCACCTGTGTGTAATTTAATCTCAGTAAAATACAGCTGTTCTGTGAAGCCTTCAGAGGTTTGTTAGAGAACCTTAGTATACAAACAGAATCATGAAGGCCAAAGAACACACCAGACAGGTCAGGGAGAAAGTTGTGGAGAAGTTTAAAGCAGGGTTAGGTCATTAAAAAATATCCCAAGCTTTGAACATCTCACGGAGACCTGTTCAATCCATCTTCCGAAAAAGGAAAGAGTATGGCACAACCGCAAACCTACAAACACATGGCTGTCCACCTCAACTGACAGGCCGGGCAAGGAGACCATTCACCATAGAAGCAGCCAAGAGCCCCATGATAACTCTGGCGTAGCTGCAGAGATCCACAGCTCAGAATCTGCTCAGAATCTGTTAGTCGTGCACTCCACAAATCTGGCCTTTACGGAAGAGGGGCAAGAAGAAAGCTATTGCTGAAAGAAAGCCATAAGAAGTCCCATTTGCAGTTTGCCAGAAGCCATGTGGGGGGACACAGCAAACATGTGGAAGAAGGTGCTCTGGTTTAACTTTTTGGCTTAAAAAACAAAATGCTATGTGTGGCAAAAAAACTGCACATCACCATGAATTGAACACACCATCCCCACTGTGAAACATGGTGGTGGCGGCATCATGGTGTGGGGATGCTTTTCTTCAGCAGGGACAGGGAAGCTGGTTAGAGTTGATGGGAAGATGGATGGAGCAAAATACAGACAATCTTAGAAGAAAGCCTGTTAGAGTCTGCAAAAGACTTGAAACTGGGACAGAGGTTCACCTTCCAGCAGGACAACAACCCTAAACATACAGCCAGAGCTACAATGGAATGGTTTAGATCAAAGCATAGTTATGTGTTAGTCCAGACTTAAATCCAATTGAGAATCTGTGGCAAGACCTGAATATTGCTGTTCACAGATGCTCTCCATCCAATCCGACAGAGATTGATATCTTTTGCAAAGAAGAATGGGCAAAAATGTCACTCTCTAGGGGGCTGAATACAAATGCATGCTACACTTTTCACATATTTATTTGTACAAAATGTTGACAACCATTTATCATTTTATCACATAAAATCCCAATAAAATACATTTACGTTTTTGGTTGTAACATGTCAACCCTACATGTTTTGTCATAAAAAGGACATCTGCCAGGGCCTTTAACATGCATTAACACTCCTATAGCATCAAAGAGCATTTCCAATGCATTGCACAGGCGTTCAAGTCTTGTCAGACAATGTTCCTCAAATGGTAAATTATCACTTTTGACTGATTGCAACCATGCCCTAAAGTGGAACTAACATTCAGCTGTTACAAACAGTGAGCAGGCAGGCTCTTTATTGCAGAAGAGATATGTAATGTCTCTTCTGCAATAAAATACATTTACTTGCTTTCTGTCTTCATCAGCATGTAAATGGAACTGCAGATGCACAGCTCAGCTTACATAGTCGACGCTGTTCCTGTGTTCCAGCATGACTGACTCCTGCTCAAGCGCAGGAGTGACATCATCCCGCACTAGCCACTGAAGATGGCAAATGACCAGCACCCAGAAGAAGAAGCTGTCACCATCAAGGGAAGGAGACTGTTGAAAAAAAGTAAGTTTTTCTCTGCATTATACAAGCCATCAATACATTTACAGTGTGTTTATAGTGCACTCCATAGAAGTGAGTATAGGCATTTGTAAAGTGTAAGAGCAGATCGAGGCGTTTATCCCTGAGCACATACTGTCCTAAACATTAGCACAACTGTGCATCATCTAGCCCAGTGATTCTCAACCAGGGTTCCATGGAACCCTTGGGTTCCTCCAGAGGTTGCTAGGAGTTCCTTCAGCATTGGGCAATTTCTGCCTCTCAGATAAGTTCCCACTGACACCATTGATCTTTTTAGCTATCTGTAAGGAGGTAATTCTTCCCAATGACCACAAGTGTAAGGACCGTTCTTACCACCGACCATCACACTGTTGTATCATGAGTTGTAGGTTTCTAATTTTTAGCAGGGGTTCCCCGAGACCGGTAAACTATTTGAAGGGTTCCTCAGTGTTGAAAAGGTTGAAAAAAGGCTGATCTAGCCCCTTTCAGCTGACTAATTTTTTTATTCACTCATAGACTTTTACAGACTGCTGGCAGCATGGTGCACTGTGCCTACTACATGCAAAAATATGTCAGAATATCAGGCACAGGAGCTAAACTCCCTGTGTGCATGAAGCCTAAGTCAGCCTGACCAGCTTGCAAAGGAACAAATAATGCTTTGCCTACGTGCATACAGTATATTTACAAAATATACATAGGAAAAATATACATACATGTCTACCCCAACGCAGGTGGTCAGACTCTATAGCTGACTACTGCGTTATTCACCTAGAGCAGCCCCCTTTCCCATAAGGCAAGCAGCCCTACCGGTACTCGGTTACCCCCAGGTCTTATACACAATGCTATAGTGCCTGGCCACCATGCCAGGGCAGGCGCAAACTGATCAAAGCAAACAGCGTATACACCGCTCCTACAGCACCTCAAAGATGCTGCTTACAGGACTTTTTTGAGCGTCCTGCCAGCGCACCACTTCAGTGTGAATGCCCTCGAGTTTTCACACTGGAGTGAGAGGCGAGGCGTTTTGCAGGTGCTATTTTTAGCACTATAGCGCCTGTAAAGCGCCTCAGTGTGAAAGGAGTCTTAAGGTGACAAAAACATCTGACAGTCATGATATTATTGATATTTTTGTCAGACCTGCACATTTTTACGATAGGATTGGGGACCAAGCTTAAAGAAGAAATCTAGCCAAAAATAAGATAAAAATGAACATTTCAAAGATAAAATAAAAGCAGCTTTTGCTGCAATATTCTGCTTCAATACAGATTTTTTTCTCCTGCAGTACATTTTCGTGCCACTAGATGTCTTCAGTCTGATGGCCAGCATCATTTAACCACTTACAGACCTTAAGATTTTCCCCCTTAATGACCAGGCCATTTTTTGCCATACGGCACTGCATCACTTTAACTCACAATTGCACAGTCATGCAATGCTCTATCCAAACAAAATTTACATTCATTATACCCCACAAATAGAGCTTTCTTTTGGTGGTATTTGGTCGCCTCTGGTTTTTATTTTTTGTGCTATAAACAAAAAAAACAATATTTTTTACTTTTTGCTATAATAAATATACCAAAAAGTAAATAAAAAAACCGAATTTCTTCATCAGTTTAGGCCAATATGTATTCTTCTACATATTTTTGGTAAGAAAATCGCAATAAGCGTATATTGATTGGCGGACATTGCGACCACCAGCCATGCATATCAGGTCCCCGCCGTACAGGGGACATGCATGCGCCTAAAACAGCTCCTTGAAAGAGCCGACGTACCCCTACGGCAATTTGTGAGAACGAGCCGACCTGCCGCCGTATAACGGCGACTGGTCGGCAAGTGTTTAAAATGCAACAGCATCCAAAACCTTTTTTTAATTTTAGGACTAGAACACCTCTCAGGTTTCTATTGCGGTCTGTGTCCCTGTTAGAGAGACTCACTACTTCTGTTTAGTATTGTTATGAAAGATTGTGAATGTAAAAGAAAATCCCAAATGTTGTCACCAGAAGAAGAATAAAGGAGAAATCTTAATTGGGACACTAGTTCTGATGACTCTGATGCCGACCAGAGATTTCCCTCACTTTGGAGAGCTTTCATCTCATTTACTGTTGTGACAATTGGACAAGAAGTGAAGGGAAATCTCCTCGATGGAACACAGATAGTAAAAAAAATTACAGGTTAGGAAACCCTCCATTACGCTATCCAAATTTAGAAAAAAAAGTTAGCTTTTTTTTCTATTTTAACCCATTTTCTCTAGGCCTATTTTCTCTTGGATCCACCCCAGCCTGTGAAAGTTGAAGCAGAAACGTGATAAGCTCATCTCTGATTGGCTCCTTGTATTATGTCTTCCTCTCAAAGTCCAGCTCTGTTTTACAGGCAGTTCCTGGGTTACAAACATCTGACTTACAAAGGACTCCTAGTTATAAGCGGAGGGAGACAACAGGAAGTGAGAGGAAATCTACCCATAGGAAAGGAAATTTACTTCTGTAAGCGCTATCATGGAAAAAAGGTTTCTCCACTGAGACTTTTTTTTTTATCGCCAATCCTTGTTTCCACAACAACCCAAAATGTTCTAATTCCAATTGTCTAAGCCCACGTACACACGGTCGGAGATTTTGCCAACCAGATTTTGTCTGTCGGATTTAGTCCGACGGATTGTGTCCAAAACTGTTGCATACACACGGTCGGGCCAAGTTGTCTGATTTAGCGGTTGCCAAGAATGCGGTGACGTAATTTCATTACGATGGGACTACATTCAGGCTAGTAGCCAATAGCTTTGATGTAGGAATTTGATTTGAGCATGCGTGGCACTTGGTCCGATCAAAATTCGCTACACATGATCGAATTAGGTCCGACCGGCCCAGTTGGTCGGGAAATATTTCCAACATGTTGGAAAATTGGGTTCCGACGGAGATTCGGACGGAATCAGTCCGATGCATACCACACACAGTCAGATTATCTGACGACACGGTCCGATAAGACGCATTCCGATGGATTCTCCGACCGTGTGTACGCTGCATTAGGGACAGAAATTGGAGGTGAAATCTTCTAAACAGGGGCATAGAGAGCAAAACAAATGTTACAGGGATGTCAACCCTTCCCTATGTATCCACGAAGCTTAAACAAATTTTTTTGGGCTGGAGCTACACTTAAAAAATTTACCTGTTCCAACTTACAAACAAATTCAACTTAAGAACAAACCTACAGAACCTATTTTGTTTGTAACTGCCTGTACAGAGACTGAAAGAGGCTGTTGCCAAATAGCAAATTCAGGTACTTACAATGCTTGTATTTAAACATAGATTTAGTTATGTAATAATGCTGCAAATTTGTTTGTGTCTTTTATTTCTTCATAGAGTTCAGTGTCCGCCCCCATGATCTGCTATCGCCCATACTCCTACATTCAGAGTTGATCATGCAAGCATAATTAATATACAATATTTGATGTTTATTAATGGGATGTATAAATATATGCACAAAGAATACAAACGTATAGTAAATGTAACGTTTATTTATAAATTTTTCAAAAAAGACACAACACTTATGTATTTTTTTTTTATATTTTGAATTGATAATAGCACCAATAATAGAAATAAATAGACCACCCCATCAGTCTTGAAGAAGTGATTAATTTCACGAAACACGTTGACCAACAAGTATGGAGGAACTGTGGACTTGATTCCCCATATCCACGTGACATCACATATGTTACTTCCATTGACAGACTTCTCTATATCATACATATTGCTTGGTTGGATCTGTATCCCCATGCTTAGGAGTGGGTACTTTTTGACCTATTGAATGTAGAGGGTGCTATAATGTTTTTACGCAACTGATCTTAATACTTTTTGAATAAAGATTATTATTAAACTTTAAACAGATTGCCTCATGTTGTGCCTACAAAGTTCACCATGTTTTTGAGAAATTTGGGCTTTATTTCTCTTTTTCTTTTTATATTTTCTATTTTCCTTTATGTTAATTTGGATGTTGGCAAGGCGAGGGTCCTTTTCATGTAGTTTCATAAAGTTCAGCTTTATCTCAAGACATACAGGTAAACACACTGCTAAAACAGATCCATTATACTATGTGTATGTTATCTAAGTATTTGTGTTTCTGTTTATTCAGTTCTGGGATTTACACAGCTCTCCCACTCAACAGGCAGGCTGGGAAGGAGACCTAGTCTTACATCTGGTTCCTCCTTCCCCCATCCTGGGATGGACTGTACAGTGAAAAGCAGCACACTGATGAGCTCATATCTCTGTTTTTCTGCTCTATCCTCCTATCAGCATGCTCCTTGCACTGCAACAGAACTGATTTTCTGCTGCAGGTGTTTTTCTCTCCCCTAATCTGAGCTATCATATAATGCAAGATGCTGATGCCAAGTTAAAGTCAGGTACCTACACCGCTTGCATTACACTTACTGATATATTAATGAAGAGGGACTTGAACTTGAATAGTCTTAGACCTTATTCACACTGGCATTGTCAAACCTGTGTTTATAAGTGTTTAGAGGACATTTTTAAAAGAATATCAATGCATGTAATGATTTTTCAATTCCACCATTCACACCGTTTATTCACCTGTATTAAAGTTTGGTCAGTTTAGGTGCATTTAAGACAAATCTAATTCTGTGCGTCCAATTAGACACTCAAAATGCATGTACACATATAAATGCGTCTGACAGGTTTACACATGCTTAAACATGGCTAAGTTTGCTTTAGTGTCAGAATTGGCCTGGGTGGCAGGGGATTAATTATTAGGGTTGTCCCGCTACCGATACTAGTATTGATAGCGGGACCGATACCGAGCATTTGCGCAAGTACTCATACTCGCACAAATTCTCCCGATGCCAGATCTGATACCTGGCAGAGATAAATAAAGCGGCCCGGCGCAATGGGAAATCAGTGGGCGGAGCAACGGAAGTGACGCTCCATGTTGACGTCAGCAGTTGGACATCCCGACACCCATCTTGGTACACCCTGCACTCAGCAGCAGTAAGCCAGCAGTACACATCTTGTTACACTAAGCCCATATAGTTCGGGCTGGGTGTAACAAGATGTCTGCTGCTGCTTTTATATGGCTGAGTGCAAGAAGTACAAAGATGGGCCATCGCAGGCAGCCTTTCCTCATGACATTTAAGTGCCTGACCATCAGTGCCCATATAAATACCTCCTATCAGTGCCCAATGCCCATAAGTGCCATTTATCAGTGCCAGTGCCACGTATCAATGCCATCTATCAGTGCCAAACACCTGTCAGTGCCACCTATCAGTGTCAGCCACCTGTCAGTGCCACCTATCAGTGTCAGCCACCTGTCAGTGCCAGCCATCAGTTCCATCTATCAGTGCCTGCCATCTGTCAGTGCCAGCCATCAGTCAGTGATCATCAGTGCCACCTAATCCTATCAGTGCTGCATATCAGTGCCGCCTAATCTGTATTGTACTTTGAAACCTGTCACATGACATTAAAAAAAAAGTATCGGTAATCGGTATCATCGAATACTTGTAAAAAAGTATCGGTAATTGTACTCAGTCTTAAAAAAGTGGTATCAGGACAACCTTATTAATTACCATAGGTAATATACAAAAAAAAATTATTTATTGTTTTTAAGGTAATTTACTTGAGGTGATTGTAGCTGTATTAGTGCAATTGTGACAGAGAAAACTGAGTACTGTACGTGATACTTTTTTTTATTTGCACTAACAACATTTTTCATGGACGAGCTTTTCGGGGTGTGTCCCTTTGGTCCAAGCAGTACTGATTCCAAAAAGTTTTAGGAGAAAGTAAAATGTTAAAACAAAAATCTCTGAGGGAAAGTAAAAAGAAAAACAAACACATACAAATCAATAGCATTGCAATTGTTACCATTGCCATACTATTGATTTGTATGTGTTTGTTTTTCTTTTTCCTTTTCCTCAGAGATTTATTTTTTTGTTTGTTTGTTCTGTTTTAACATTTTACCTTCTGCTAAAACTTTTGTGAATCAGTACTGCTTGGACCTTGAAGAAGGGGACACACCCCGAAAGCTCGTCCATGAAAAATGATAATGTTAGTGCAAATAAAAAAAAAGTGTCACGGACAGTACTCAATTTTCTAAGGTAATTTACTATATTTTCAAAAACTGTACTCAAGCTGGTGGCTTAAAGGACAAATTACTGAAGTTTTAAGTTATAACTTCAAACCAGTAATTTCACAGTAAATAGATAAATAATACATTTATCACAGTAAATAGATAAATAATACATTTACAGTTTTTCCACAGTAAATAGATAAATAATAAATGTATGTTATAACATATAGCATAATAATATATGATTTAGCTTGATTTAAAAAAAAGTACCTTTTCAACAGCAGCAGATTCTCATTCTCCCTTTTAACTGTGTGAGAAATACATGGGATTGTGGGTAAATCTTATACCCATAAAGCCATGTTTTTTCCTTGTAGTTATTGCGGGCTATTGTATTCTGACAGCCGCAAGCCCCAGCTATCAAAGCAGTGGATGAAGCTGATTGCCTGCAGGTGCTGTTCTGGCTGACAATTTTTAGCCCGCCTTCTGCATATGAATCAAAAACCAAAATTCTGACAATGTATTCTCAGCTTATAAGGAATGCATAGCCTTTTCAATGCAAATGTGACCAGTGTTATCACCAATGTTATCAGTGTACATATAGTTTATGAGTATGTATGTACCCGGAGGCATTCATATTTGCTCATCACAAACACAGATTCCTGCACCCTGTTCTAGCAAATGTCATCATCCTTCAGTATATGGCTCACCCACAAGAATGAATAGGAAAGTATAGACTGTGCACTTAAATGCCTAGTACACACAATGGGATTATCAGATGAATGATCGTCCATTTCTTTTTTTTTTTTTTGCATGCTAGTCTCATATCAAAAACAAATAGGTTACTAAAGTTACAAAAAAATTCTCGGAAGCCAGAAAACAACTTCAGAAGTTCTGTAGTGTGTTGTATTGTATTGTAATGTTTTCTTTAGTTTCTGAGCATTTGTGGTCTTTGTCACTTAATTTTTTTTCATACAAATACTATACTAATTACACAAAAATCCATTCTGTTATCTTATGAGAAATATTTTCATGCTTGTCTCTTCGAAATATTACCGTATGAACTGAGTACTAATGAATAATGATCAGAGACTACAGGCAAGATATGAAGGTTAGACACTTCAGATATGATACAAGAGATGGTCAGAGACTGCAGACATGATACAAAAGATGATCAGAGATTGTAAGCATGATACGAGAGCTGATCAAAACTGCAGAGGTGACACAAAAGATGACCAGAGACTATAGGTATGATGCAAGATTAGGGTTGCCACATCATCCCTTTAATCCAGATCACATATTGGTTCTGTGGCTGATTTAATGCAGATAAGGCACCAAGTCAGTTTAATTACCACCTTAATCAGCCACAGAACCTGTGTAATTAATGTGTGTCCTGGATTAAAGGGATGATGTGGCAACCCTATGCAAGAGATGGTCATAGACTGTGGACATGATACAAGAGATGGTCATAGACTGTGGACATGATACAAGAGATGGTCAGAGACTGCAGACAGAATAAAATACATGGTCAAAGACTGCCAATGTAATTCAAGAGACTGTCAAAGATGGTGAAGATGATAGAGAAGTTGTTGGAGACAGGAAACACGCTTCAACAGACAATATTAGACTGGAAACACATTACATATGACTGCTAGATTTTACTTCTATAAAAGGGCAGTAGGGAAACACAAAATAATGTCTTCACAAAATGTGCCAATGGGCTGCATGGTGGCCATCAGGGCTTTATATCATGTATATAATGGGGGGGGGGGGGGCAGCACAGTGGCTAAGTGATTATCATTTCCACCTGGCAGCCCTAGGGTCATTGGCTCGAATCCTAACGATGGCCCATACCTGCACAGTGTTTGCATATGCTCCTTGTGCCTGCATGGAATTCCTCCGGTTACACTGGTTTCCTACCCACTCCAAAGACATACTGGTAGGTTAATTGGCTCCTGTCTAAATTGGCCCTAGTATGTGTATCTATGAATGTGAGTTAGGGACCTTAATTTGTAAGTTCCTTGAGAGCAGGGACTAATGCAAATGTAGAATATATGTGTAAAGAGCTACATAAATTGATGACGCTATAGAAGTACCTGTAATAAATAAATAAAGATTACCAACAGCCAGCATATTTTTTTGTACCTTGTAGGTTATTGTCAGCTGCTTGGCATTACTAGAGATGTTGCAGAAAACAATAGAAAGTGATAGCTATTTGTAGCAATTTCTATACAGTATTCTAAGAAAACGATGAATGGAAAGTAAAGGCACCCATTGATTTAAAGAAGTGGTGAGACAAGAATGCACAGTTCAACCAAGAACTATCACTGTGTGGCACACAACTAAACACAATCCTTTGACCTGGCCAAGCATTCATGTTTAGTGAGCAGAGAGGGGAGAAAAAAGGAGGAAACTGACTCTGATATCCACTGTTGGCACAGCAAAGGGAAGAGCAGTACTGATCAGAAAAGGATTTCTTACCTGCCCATCTGATTGTTTTTCACAGGCACCGTTAGTCAGCGGTCATGCAAGATACTTAAAGACATGAGATTGTTGACCAAAAAAAAAAGCAAGAGACCAAAAGTGAGCAGAAACACAACTGAATTTGGATAGAAAGAAACAAGAAATCCCAAACATATGCCCATAATCCATTTTCTATTGCTGTGATACAAAGAGTTAGATAGAATGAGTAAATGTTTGTGTAGCGCCGGCTTCTGAAGAGCACGCACTATGTTTTTTTGAAATTTAATGTTACACCTGAACTGCAGTTTGGTTTGGGTATAATTATTCCAAATTTGGACCTCAGCATCAGTCTGACTGGACTATGGGGTGTTCAGCTTGGCCATAGTGGGCACTGTCTCTTCTGGCAGGCATGGAAACACAGTCTGGTTGGGTGCTTTAAGGTCACTTTCTCTCGGAGCCAGCCCAGTGGGAGTGTCACTCCTGCTGTGCTTTCTGGGAGAGGGTACTTAAAAGGTGGATGTCATGTGGTTCGGGGTTCCGGTCCAGAAGTATGTTCTGACTCCATGGGCCTGGTCCTCCTGACCAGCCCCCAGGAAGGCTATGGCCTGGGGTGCGGATCCACCCGACTTTATGTCTCGGGGCAGGCTAGCATGAGGCAAGGAAACTAAGGAAAGGATTCGGAGGTGGTCCGGTGCTGTCTCCGGTTGTGGAGAGGCACGGCAACTTCCTAGCTATCCAAGGGAGGACTCTTCAGAAGAAGGCCACGTATGGGTTGGCTTCTTAGCAAGAGCCTGGTGAGGCTGAGAGACCTAAGTGAATCCAATCTTGTGGGTATCGCCGAACTGGCTGAAAGATACTGGTACCACACGAGTGTTCTACAAGTCCTAGTTTCCTACATGTTCTACAACAACATCTGTGACAGAGACTTATTCCTACGTGTTCTACAACAAAGTCTGTGGCAGAGAATTATTCCTGATTTAAGCACCTTGTTGGCTGCTAGGCCTTGTGAGAGAGGGACTATACTACTTGAATGAGCATTCAGCTGTGAATGGCTATTCTCTGGATTCAGTCAAAGTAAGCAAGTCCTTTATTATTGACTTTGACACTAAGAGTACCTGAACTTTCTTCCTAACCCTCTGATCCTATACTAAGAGACTGATCGTTAACTACGTTTTTGAAAATAAAAATCCCTTTAAGCTGATCTGTCGTCAGTCTCTAAAGTTTCTGGGCCATCTACCAAGGGAAACTCCTAGACGCAAATCGAGAAGAAGGTAACGGTAAGCCCAATCAAACCAGCAGCTCCTTTGTGGGTTAGTGCCACATTTGCTTTCGAACTTGCACAACTATTCATTAAGTAGATACCCACCCCTCCTTCTTATGGAGTTAAGTTTATTATTAGGGTTTGTGGCTACCAGCAGTCAGATATGAATAAGGCCTTAAAAGGCTGAAATGCAGCAGAGCAGCCATCATGTTTGGAGTTGTATGCTGTTTTAATGAATTTGTAACAATTTGCAGCTAAGTTCTGGTATTTTTCTACATTATTCCACAGGTCAGAAGGAGGTTAGCTTCAGCTTGAATGCACCTGTGAGAGAATCCAAAATGATCTCAGAAGCCTCTCAACCTGATGTCAAATGGATGTCATTAACACAAACCCGAAGCCCTTCGGAAGGGCCTTTAAAAACTGGTAAACTGGGACTTTGGGGAGCAAACTAAAACGTAGATGAATGTAGTCCAAATATTACATAAAAACATTTGAGCAGCTGCCCCCCATTTATGTGTTTGTCACAATTTCCACCTTGTTACCTCATCACCAATTCAACCTATCTATATCTATATCTAGTCAAGCACTGTATGTTGGTGACAGATTCTCTGCTTTTTACACAATGTGTAACAGTAAGCTACTGGTGTGTGTATAGAGGGCAAATATAACAATTTAAACCATCTATATGTATCAGGGAGCCATCAACCCAGCGATAATAGTTACAATAAGGCAAACTAGTAAAAAAGGACATTGAAAGATGACCACCTATAAAAAATCATAACTTTATTACAAACTATTATTAAACTATTAAAACAAACATTTCATATCAAAAAGGGCGTTTTATGGCCCATATTAATAAAAATAACAACAAGAAAGACACGTGAGTGGAGCTTGCCTACGCGTTACACGGTCGAGGCTGCTTTTTCAGGAACTCAGTCTCTCATCCCCTGACTGATTGCCTAGTATTATCAAATAAATATATACAATGAATACAAACAGATCAACAAGTACATATCCATAAAGCATATTCATAAAAGACCCCCTATCCCATGGAGAAGGGAAAAAACAAATGATATATTACTATATACAATACCTCAAAACCTGTCAATATCTTTTCAAGCTATGGGGAGAACAATGTAGAGGAACCTTATTTATGCAATTACCAGAAAAACTCTTTAAAGCTGAACTCTGGATTAAGCAAATATTTCTGTGTGCTAATCCAGTGTGAAACTCTACCTCTCTACAGGAGCTTCCTGTAATAAAGACTAGACACTACTGCTCTCTCTCTCCTTGAGTAGGGTGAACAGGTCTTGTATCCGCCCCCTCCTTAGTTTTCTGCAGGCAGCCTGTAGTGGGTGAAGCCTGCTCGGTCCTTCCCTGTATAGGCTGTATAGCACACTGATGATGTCACTGCTCCTTAAAAAAGGTTTGCAAAGGCATTTGTTGCACACAAAATGTAGTTACTGTATATCCTATCATGCCTATTGAGGAATATATTTAAAAAAAAATATTTGGGCCCGGAGTTTAGCTTTAAGAGTTTATTTCCAGCAACTTACCCTAATGACATCAGCAAAAAAAAAATTACAACATGAGATTACTAATTCCGTTTTTCTTTAATGTCCATATATTTTTCATAGTAAAAATATTTGTTGGCAAAACAAACATTTTAGTTACTAAAAGTGAAAATTTTTCACCCTTAGTAATCTTATTTATAAGGCTACAAATGTGCAATTAATTTACTTAGGCTTTAAACCGAAAAGACGCCATTTCCTTTTTGATTGTAGCTGATTTCTAACTTAAACACAATAAATTATTTAGACAGTTTAATGTCAAATATCTGTGAGTCACATTTACATATATTAACAAGAAACTTTTACTTACCCAAGATTAAGTGGAATACAGCTAATTAAGAGCTTTTAATTTTCAGAATGTTTGCAATGTCAATACAATTAAAACTTCAGAAAATGTTAACATTTATTGTAACCATAAAACTGTGGTACATCTTTATGGGCTAATTTCTACAATTTGGTCTTCACAGTAATATTAATGAGAAAGTAATTACAAGAATTGGCTAATTTCTTTAAAAAAAAAAAAACTCCATTCAATTTAAATACAAAGACAAAACCCCACAAATAACTTTTGTTCACTCGTGTCTGCATCTGCATGATTTACAGTATAATTAGTCCTTCAATACAGTGTTAAGTCTCCAGCCCCTTTCCTATCAATCACTTTGCAAGGCTTCACATGGGAATTTTCTGCTGTGATGAAAATTGTATTGGAGCAATCTATCAATCTTTTTATATTTTCTCACAGACTAAAGACAAAACCTGTAGGCTGTATAGTTTAAGTGACCTCGGCTGGTCATACTTAGTATACTTTATACATTTAAAATCAGAGTTTCAAAGAAGTTACAAAATAGACATTATCAATAATGGATGCTACAAACACATCTTGACATTTGCTGGCCTATTTGAATATAATTAGTATTGTCTATATAAAATAGCCAAGTTGGGAAAAGATGCTCTCTCCAACCTCTGACTGAACTCAAAGTGACCCTGGTACTTAGAAGTCACAAGTCATTAGCCACTAGTATGGTGTCTACATTTGCATGTTTGCACTGTGACTGTACTATTGTTAGAAGTACTATAATAATAATGTTATCAACCAGCTGGAAGCTAAAAGCTTGAGTATGATCAATGTTCCTATTTAAGACACTTATGTAGGAGACCATTTAATAATGTTTTCTCATTTTCAAAATTCATACAACTTTCAAGAAACACATATTTTTCTAATTGGGTTCAATTTGAACTTAGTACCAATTGAGCATTGTTTAAACACCAAGGCCTACCTGAGTATTGTTATTGACCATGTCTATCCCTTTATGACTACAGTGTACCCATGTTCTGATGGCTACTTCCAGCAGGATAAATGTGCACAATGTCACAAAGCACAAATCACCTCAATCTGGTTTCTTGAACATGACAATGAGTTCACTGTACTCAAATGGCCTCCACAGTCACCAGATAGCAAGCCAAAAGAGCACCTTTGGGATGTGGTGGAATGGTAGATACATATCATGCATGAACAGCTGACAAATCTGCATCAACTGTGTGATGATATCATGTCAATATAAAACCAAAATCTCTGACGAATGTTTCCAACACCTTGTTGAATCTATGCCACCAAGAATTAAGGTAGTTCTGAAGGCCAAACAGGATCCAACTGGGTACTAGAAAAAAGATGTACCTAAAAAAGTGGCCGTGAGTGAATACACACACTAATTGCAATTTAAAAGGCCACAGATGTGGAGAATTAACCCTTAATTGCCATAGTACCTGTGTGCATCACCTTGTGGGTCTGTACCAAGACCAAACATCCCAGGGTATGTAAACTTTTGATCTGGGCCATTTGACTCTTTTTTAAATCATAATGATAACAGAAATCACCCAAACATCCGTGCGATAATAAATGGTTTCATATGATCACTATCCTTATAAAAAAATATATATTTTTGCCACGATTTGTCATATTTTCAATATTAACAAAATTTCTAAATTTCTGTCAGGGTATGCAAACTTTTGAGCACAACTGAGTTGTCTGTAAAGCTAATGTATTCTAGATGTTAGTTTTAGTACAAGTGGGCATTTAGAACATGTTCCAGTTTTTATCACTCTATTTTATTAATTTGAATTGCAGTGTGATAAATGCTATTATACTTGTTAAATGTAATTGCCAACCTGCTGTCAGATAAACGTACTTGAAATTTGAACTGAAAAAAGTTTGGCCAGGCTTTTGAAATTCTTTACTAAGTATTGTTGTGGGAGACTCTGTGGTCATATTATGCATAAAACATCCATTCATTTTAATGCATTTTACTTTCAAAGAGAGTTAGTGTTGAAAATGCTTGACGTCCTATATAAATTTTAGGGCCCAATAAGTGGTGTGTTAATGCATGCTGTAACATTTTTACCAATGCAGTGAACCACTGTGGTGATCTAAAACATGTTGTGGTGACCCACTAAAACGTAATAGCACCACAATGCAATGCATTTAGGGTTCAAATGCACTACTGTACTGCAGGTTACCACAACACACAAAAAGTGAGTAAAGCCTAAGAGACATTGTCATTAAATATAATTGCTGCAGGTATAAATACAGTATCTAGAGGTGCCTCAACATACCTGCGAAAACCTCTAATTACGACTAAATGTGAGGTCATTCTTCCTGGTAGTGTCAGAACTTGTCATTACCTACACCCCCTTATTTCTACTGGCCAATCACTATGATGAGACTGCCTCACTGGCTAGTAGAAGTGTGCAGGAGTCATAAAGCTTACAACAAGGTAACTAAGACTTAGATTTCCTACCTAAAAATGGGAAATCCAGTAGTGAAGCCATCAGAACTTGATGGTGGAAATACGTAAGTGTCGTTTTATGATTATAGCAAATGGTCCAATTGGCTTCCACAACAAAGGGCCTGGTGGATATAGATATTCCTTATTGAGTGTGAAAGCAAATTTATAAAAAAAAATAAAATGAACCAGACAAGTAGTAAGGTATAATATTCATTAGTGTCCTATGAAACATTTAAAGATTAAATTATTGAGAGTATATGCTAAAATGAAGATTACATCCTTTACTCTGCATTAAATCTTTTTCACTTGTCCACCTTAGATGCATCTAAGTTTCTACACTGTTCCCTGTACAGTGCTGTTCTAAACTCTACAAACTTCAAATGCACCACTAAAACTTACTTTTTTTTCTATTTTATTTTTTATTACAAACGCTTTTTATTGAAGGTAATAGAAAGGTACAAACAGAGATTGGGCAGAGAAAGGGCAAAGACAATCAGGGACACCCAATATATCAAGACATAATACCGTGCCTTGTACAACAATGTATAAAAGGGGAAGAACAAAAAAAAAGGAACAATAAATAAAATAGCCTTATATTCTTACATACAATCGTGAAATATGTGAAATAAATGAAACAGAGGTTTTGGACAAAATACAGAAAGGTAGCTGATCTTGAATATAAAATATGCATCCTGATAGTAAGTGGACTAGAAAACTAATTTATGATGTAAAACATGCATAGTGTCCATGATAGTGTGGTGAATCCTTTCCATCAGTTTTAGTGCTTCCATACGTTGTTAAAACTCACCTTCTTAGACAAACATATAATATACCTTAACTTTGCATTTGATATATCCTCCTGGGCATTGCTTATGATGATTAGGTGACAATTGGGCCATGCATGCTTGAAAATCTATTTAAAAATAGCGTGCCAATATTTCATTTTTGTGTGAAAATACTGGCTCAGAGTCCAGATTATGTAGTGGGTCAACAAAGAGTAGATGTCTCTTTACCCAGAGTTCTTTAGAATACATTTGCCCATCAGTGGCCATCCTTCCCATCTCTACCAGGTTACAGACTATTGCCTGATGATTTGTTGCTTTGCTTAGGTTGCTTGCCAGCTTATCAGATGCAGAGACCCCGGGTGAAAACCAAGCACTGTTTAGACTTTGTGCCTTGGAGGAGCACATGCCTAAAACTGGTGACATATAAGGGTAGATTTACTAAAACTGGTGCACTCAGAATCTAGTGCAGCTGTGCATAGTAACCAATCAGCTTCTAACTTCAGCTTGTACAAATTAAGCTTTGGCAATAAAACATTTGAAGCTGACTGGTTCCTAGCCAGAGTTGCCCCAGATTTTGCACTCTTCAATTTTAGTAAATAACCCCAATAGTGTCCATCTTTAGTCCAGCCATAGATATGTTTTATTACCAAAAAATCTTTCCTTAAACAGGTAAAATCATTGTAGTTGAACGTACATGTTTGAGCACTAAGCAGATATTCCCATCATCAACTTTTTTCTTAGGCACACTTTTGCAATCATTTGGGACTGGTGGGCAAAGGGTACCAGCAGAGGTTGGAGCATCTTCCATACACAACCTAATTAACATGAACGCTATTGAAATTCGTCACATTAATAACAATAGAGGTTAAGCGGTATGCAGCCAATTTTACACACACTCTTTTAATAATAACAACAAATACCCCAAAAGAGTGTACATATAAATTATAACCTTTCTCTAATAGCTGTATTTTTTTATTTTTGGAGAGGGTGACAAATCTTTAATTTAATCACTGAACATCATCCGTAACAAAATTCTATTGTTGATTTTATTTATTGCAATGTAAGGGTAAATCAGTTTGTTTAATGTTGTTTTGTCTTAGATAATATGCACCTAACTAGCAATGATCCTTAGCTATGCCTCATGACCTGCAACCCCTGCTGTGCTTTCCAAACCATTAGCAGGCTTTGAGCCCTTTAGATCTCAGTATGACTTGATGTAGTACCTATTCTCTTTCAGGAAAGAAACATGCTCTTCTATTCATGTGCCCATTTCCACTTTCTGTTGCATTGTCTTGTCCTTCTGTTCCCTGTGTTGTAACCTGGTCACAACTTCTTGACCCTGTGCTCCCTCCCACCCCTTTAGGTAACTCCCTATACAGTAAAGGAAAACTTTTGCTTTTCTTGTATATGGCTCGAAGCAGTGAAACAACTTCCAACTGGGTGGTGGCTTTGGGGCTAATTCATTACAATTGAAAAAAAAAGAATGAGTGCAGAATTGGAGTTGTTGCCTACAGTGTCCAATCAGAAATGTTGTATCATTTTTACAAAAAAAAAAAAAATTCAGTTTTGTGGTATAACGCTGATCACATACGGGCAATGTTCTAGCAAATTTAACCACCAGCCTTAAAACAATTACAAGTGAAATTTGTGCATATACAGAGTATATATATATATATATATATATATATATATATATATATATATATATATATATATATATATATATATATATATATTTACTAAAAAACAATAAGCTAGACTTGTTGGACCTCTTGGTCTGATTTTCTGCCTTTTATGTTTCTATGTTAGTCTTTTGATAATGTAAAAGCTGGTTGAAAGTTATATGAATTGTAAGAAATTACAAGATGACACTTCTATTATATTAATGGAAAAGAAATATTATACACCTGTAATCAGAATGGGGACAGACTTTGTAAGACCTCTTTCACACTGGGGGGCATTTCAAGTGTTTAAGCGCTAAAAATAGAGCTTGTAAAGTGCTTGAAAAGCGCCTCTCATGCCTCCCCAGTGTGAAAGCCCAAGTGCTTTCACACTGGGGCAGTCTGCTTGCAGGATGGGAAAAAAAGTCCTGTAAGCAGCATCCCATTATTTTCAAAGGGAAGGGTCAGTGCGGGAGCGGTGTATACACCGCTCCTGCATGACCCTTCCCATTGAAATGAATGGGCCGTGCTGTCGAAGTGCCTGCAATGTGTTTCGGTAGTGCCACAACACCGGCGCTATTAACCCTTTCTTTGGCCACTAGCAGGGGGTTAAAAGCAGTAAAGCGCTGCTAAAACTAAAGGTGCCAATAGACACAATAGCAGGCCATAGATGAGCTGAAAGTCATATGAAAATTCTTGTCAATCATCAGGTCATTAATTGTTTGCATCATTAGGGTTTCAGCTGTGACTTGAGATTTCTGTGTAGCAATCGAAAGTGCCTGATCCAACATGCTGGATCTTTTTTTGGAAAAATTAAACAATTTCTTTTCAATCAGCAGAATGTTTGGCTTTTCACTCGTTTATGGCTGGCTTGGGCCGGCCATACACGTTTTGAATCTCGGCTTCAACAGGAACCGGATGAGAATGGAACCATTAATGGGCAGGCTGAATGTACCAAGCTAAATGGTCAATCAACTTGGGTATAACCAGCCTGCCGGATTTGTTTTGTGATTATCGCAAGCGGCCACTATAGCAGCTAGCAATAATCACTTTTCACAATTTTCCGGCAGGGATGGCTTCCCTCACCCGTCCCCCCCCCCAGGAGAAGACAATTTCTGATTCCCCTGTCAGCACTACCTATGCTTGCAGAATAGAAATTCGCACCATGTTTGGTGGGCCTTAACACTTTTTCAGTCTTGATCAGGCAGATAGCTCATGTCCATGAGCTATCTGCAGGTACCACCAGCTGAATTAAATAGTGATGAGAAATGATTGTTGATCCCCTGAGGAGAATACATGAGACTAGTGTGCGTCTGCCTCTCTCTGTAAGTAAAACATGAACAATTAAGATGGCCATGGATGGATTGAAATTTGTCCGGTTCAGCAGTGACCGGCCAAATTTCGATCTGTCTATGAACAAGCTGGATATACTGAAGTCAATTTATCGATGTTCTTCCGTACAACCAGCCTGTCAGGTTTTTTCACTCGATCATAGCGGGTGGATAAAGCCACTATCAGTGATCATTGTATTCTGCCAGTGGGGAAGGATCCTGGCGCTCCTGAAGCTGCGGGAGGGATTCTTCCATCAACACTGACTGTGTTAATGTGAGAATCAAGCAATCTGTGGTTGAAGGAAAGAAAATTACATAATGTGTGGCCTGCCTTACTTGAGACAATCAGTTATATTTAATGGTGCAAAGGCTAGCAAAGATGCTTTGCAGGGAATTTTCCCAGACCTTAGTAAATATGGTGAAATGTTACTGCACAAAGATTATTCAATCACATGTAGGTAATAAAAAACAGCCTTTTTTGCTTGCACGTGATAGGATGATGGAAATCCCAGAACTTCCTCTAATTTACTAAGGCCCAGCACACAGGCTGAATGTTGGGCATCATCAGCCGGTTTAATAGAAGCCGGCCGACATTCAGCCTTTGCGTACTGCAGCGGGAGGAAGAGGAGGACTTCCTTTCCTCTCAAGGCCCCCTTAATCAAGATAGCATTCCTGTGGCCAGCCAAACACACAGGAAGAAGAGGAGGAGGAAGAGGACTGTGTCAGCATGGATGTAGATGATAACACTCAGTAGCAGTCTTCAAGGGAGGGTTTTCAATTCACAGAAACCCAAGGAGTGTTACATGTCTGGGAGGAGCTAGTTATGGATAATGTGACCCTTAGTGACCCAGAGGACTCAGAATCGAATTCCCCTGCAAACTTACGCTGCATGGCCTCCCTGATTCTGCAAAACCTGCGAAAGGTTTGTGGCATCAAGGAGAGGGATCATCACTGGCTGGCAACCCTTCTTGATCCATGTTACAAGGGTAAAGTTGCAGAACTCATCCTGCTGTCGCAGAGGGAGCAGAGGGTGAAACATCTTCAGGAGGCCTTGAAGAAAGGTTTGTGTAATGCATTTCCAGACCCTGGGAGGTTACCCTTTCCTGGTGCTGGACAACGTGTTGCTGAGGCTTCATTCAGTCAAAGGAAGAGCAGTGGAGAAGGTGGCTGGATGAGCGATGCCTTTAAACAATTTTCAAGTCCTCAGCACCAAGGTCTGATCAGTTCAAGCAACCATCACCAGCATCTGCATTATATAGTGCAGGAATATCTAGGGTCAAGAGCAGACTTAGAGACCTTTCCAACAGAGCTTCCACTGGGTTACTGGGCCTTGAGGATGTACCACTGGCCAGAACTTGCTCAATATGCAATCAAGCTACTGGCCTGTCCTGCATCCAGCGTGCTTCCTGAATGCACATTCAGTGCTGCTGGAGGGTTTGTAATGGGTCAAAGAGTGCATCTGTCCACAGGCTCCGTTGATAGGCTCACATTCATAAAAATGAATCAGTCTTGGATCAGCAGCTATCAAGCACCTGATGCTCATGTAACTGATTGAATTTTCTATGGATCTGGGATCCCTTGAAGACTGCCTATGCTGACTATCCTATTCCCCCTTAAGCTTGATGATGTCCGCTTCCAACAATATTTTTGGTTTAGGGCACCACCATCACCACCCAAGGCCCATTTTTTCTGCCACTGTTTAACAGGAGCATGTAATTACATTTTTGATTTAATATTTCACATCATGGCCTGTTTCTGCACCCAACAAGAGTAACTGTGAGGGCTTACAGTGTTCAGGCACCACCGAAACCAAAAGCCCAATTTCTCTGCCCGTTTAACAGGGGCATATAAATAAAAATTTTTAAATAATAGTTAAGCAGGGCCCGTTTCTGCACCCAACAGGAGTATCTGTGAGGGTTACAGTGTTGTGGCACCACCACCCAAGGCACAATTTTTCTGCCCCTGTTTAACAGGGGCATGTAATTGCAATTTTTGATATAATATTTCACAGCAGAGCCCGTTCCTGCACCCAACAAGAGTATCTGTAAGGGGCTACAGTGTTGTGGCACCACCACCCAAGCCCCAATTTTTCTGCCCCTGTTTAACAGGGGCATGTAATTACAATTTTTAATATAATATTTCACAGCAGGGCCCGTTCTTCCGCCCAACAAGAGTAACTGTGAGGGCTTACAGTGTTCTGGCACCACCACCACCATATGCTGTTCAGAGTATACATGGCCTGGGGGACCCCACAACATTTTTGGGTCTGGTAATGGACCCAAAAACCCACGCCGTTTTTTTCAGTGATTTTTATTTATATTGCCAGGAGCTGACAATACATTACAGCCCCGGGCACTTTTAAATTACATTTTTTCCTTTATAAATGTAATTTTGCTGTGGTACTGTTATCAACATGGAAAGATGCGCTACTTTACAGGCAGACTAAGGAGACCCCTCAGGCACGATATTTGAAGAAATATTTCATTTTTATTGTTTCACTTTAAGCATTATTAAAATCACTGCTCCAGAAAAAAAGTTTTTAAGACTTTTTTGCATTGATACATGTCCCCTGGGTCAAGACCCCAAACACTTTTTATGGCAATAAATTGCATATAAGCCTTTAAAATGAGCACTTTTGATTTTTTACATTAGCGTCTGATAGACTTTAACGGTGTTCGCGTGTTCGCACAAATTTTTTGCCTGTTCCCATCTTCTGCTGCGAACTGAACCGGAGGGGTGTTCTGCTCATCCCTGTTATTTACCCTGTTCTGGTTGTAAAGGCATCCGACTTATGTTAAGTCATACATATCTAAAGCTTTCACATACTGGTTCTGTTCAATAAACATGGCACCAGAAAAACTCAAAATGTACTCCCCGTATTCTTTATAATGGCCAAGATAAATCAAAGAAAAAAAGAAGGCAGTCAGGCAGAGGGCAGAGGGCTGAGGGCTAGTCACTAGTATTGCCTGTGGTCTCCCTGCAGATGATTCTCAATAATAACATAGAAACAAAAGTGCATAGGCACATTTATATTCTATGAAGACTACTGCTATATTTCAGGAAGAATTATGGACAAAAAGTATCTTTTCATAGTACAGCTTAGGAACAATTAACATTTATGGACTCCCTAGGTTTCCTATAGCATAGCAATCTTCACATCTTGTAGTCAGGTCCACATTCATGCTACTCCTGAAGTAGTAACAAAACCAAAAAGATACTCTTTCCTGATTTTAATTTAAAAAAAATTCTACACGTATTCTGCAGCATGTATGCCCCAGAAACAGTTACACGTCCCCAAAAAATGATGGCATCCTCCTGATGATTGAAGACTTTAACACTTATGTAACCTAGGTCGGTAAGACAAATAGTTTCCAAAAATATGTAACAGATTGCAAATTAAAACAACAGTTTACTATTTTCAGTTTATTAAAGTGGTATGCATTTTGTAATATACACACCTGTGCATAATGTTTACACCTTCTCCGTATTTACAGAGGGGTATAATGTTTTCTTTAGCCAATTGAATCAGTGTTCGTTTCAGTGTTCAATCATCCGATCAGGTGCAAATTAACTTTTCTATTTTTGAATCTCACTACATATGACTGAGCATTGAAAGTAAACAGAGATTCACTTGGCTAAGTGAACTGAATCAAACCTATAGTAACCAGCTTTATTCACAACTGAACATAACTGAAATGCTTTCAGGCAGACAAAAAGTTATTTTAAAATATGGCTGCTCTTCTTGTGGTCATACATGTGAATTCAGACAAAAAAAATCATGCAGCTGATTTTTTATGTAAATTTTTAGCCAGGTATTATCATCAACAGCCACTTGAATCTAACACATCTCTTGCTAAAAAAAAAAATCAGTCAGACAACTGTATTAATAACTGTCTACTAAATACAGCCTCTACTCAATTATCATTTTAATATGATTATTGGTATTTATTTATTTTTGGACTAAGACATGTTTAACCACTTTCAGACCGGACCATTTTGCTGGTCAATGACCAGAGGTCTTTTTACAATTTGGCACTGCGCTGCTTTAACTGGTAATTGCGCGGTCATGCAATGTTGTACCCAAACAAAATTTGCGTCCTTTTCTTCCCACAAATAGAGCTTTCTTTTGATGGTATTTGATTGCCTCTGCGATTTTTATTTTTTGCGATATAAACGTAAAAAGACCGCAAATTTTGAAAAAAAATGATATTTTCTACTTTTTGTTATTAGAAAAATCCAATAAACTCAATTTTAGTCATACATTTAGGCCAAAATGTATTCAGCCACATGTCTTTGGTAAAAAAAAAGTCAATAACTGTATATTTATTGGTTTGCGCAAAAGTTGTCACATCTACAAACTAAGGTACGTTTTCTGGAATTTACGCAGCTTTTAGTTTACGACTGCCTATCTCATTTCTTGAGGTGCTAAAATGGCAGGGCAGTACAAAACCCCCCCAAATGACCCCATTTTGGAAAGTAGACCCCCTAAGGAAATTGATAAGTGGCATGTTGAGCCCATTGAATATTTTATTTTTTTGCCTCAAGCGATTGAATAATGACAAAAAAAAATTATTTTTTTTTTTTTACACAAAGTTGTCACTAAATGATATATTGCTCACACATGCTATGGGCATATGTAAAATGACACCCCAAAATAAATTCTGCTGCTTCTCCTGAGTACGGGGATACCACATATGTGGTACTTTTTGGGAGCCTAGCCGCGTACAGGGCCCCGAAAACCAAGCACCGCCTTCAGGCTTTCTAAGGGCGTAAATTTTTGATTTCACTTCTCACTACCTATTACAGTTTTGAAGGCCATAAAATGCCAAGATGGCACAAAACCCCCACAAATGACCCCATTTTAGAAAGTAGACACCCCAAGCTATTTGCTGAGAGGCATGTTGAGTCCATGGAATATTTTATATTTTGCCACAAGTTGCGGGAAAATTACAAACTTTTTATTTTTATTTTATTTTTTCACAAAGTTGTCACTAAATGATATATTGCTCACGCATGCCATGGGCATATGTGAAATGACACCCCAAAATAAATTCTGCTGCTTCTCCTGAGTACGGGGATACCACATATGTGGGACTTTTTGGGAGCCTAGCCGCGTACGGGGCCCCGAAAACCAAGCACCGCCTTCAGGCTTTCTAAGGGCGTTACAGTTTTGAAGGCCATAAAATGCCAAGATGGCACAAACCCCCCCCCAAATGACCCCATTTTGGAAAGTAGACACCCCTAAATTTAGGGGTACACTAGTGAGACTAGGTAATAAATGGCGGGTGCCCTGAAACTATAAAAAAATAACTAACCAACCAGCGTCACCTGTAACAGTTATATGGTGATCACTGGTGAAAGGGTTAACTAGGGGGCAATCAGGGGGCTTTATGCGGTAGTATATGGGGGTCCCTGGCGCTATAAAAAGCTGCGGCGAACCTAAATACCTACCTGCCTAACTAGCGTCACCTGTGACACTAATACAGCGATCAGAAAAATGATCGCTTATTAGGCTGGGTTCACACTGGAGCGATGCGGGAACGCCACGAATCCGCGGCGGGTTCCCGCATCACATGCCTCCCGGCGGCAGTTCACACTGCCCTATGCGAACTGCTGGGAGTGTCAGTGAAATGTTAATGACACCCCCAGATCAGTTCGCATATCGCAGTGCGATCTGCAAACTCGGATCGCATGGTGTGAACACCCATGCGATACGATTCTGCTGCGGACCAAAAAAAGGGTCCCGTGCGAATTTGCGGCGGGTGCGGCGAATGGCTGAACTCGAATCGCACAGAGATCGGATGTGATTTGCACTGCAGTGCGGTGCGAATCACATCCGTTCTCATAAACCGCTGCAATGTGAACCCAGCCTTAGTGACACTGGCGACGGGGGGTGATCACGGGGTTAAACCTTTATTGGGGGGGTTAGGGGGGTACATTAGAACTAAAGGGTGCTAACCCTAACTGCCCTAACAGTTATTACAGTCACAAATGACACCAATGCAAAAAAAATAAAAAATGCAATTGGTGTCACTGTGACTGGGGGGGCAGGGGTAATTGGGGGGTAAAGGGGGGTAAAGGGGGGGTGTGAGTGTGCCTGGCATGTTCTACTGTGAAGTGTCGTGTTGGTGCAACTCACCGATCCTCTCTCCTCGGTGCCGGAACGAAAAATACCGACACGGAGGAGAGATTACATCACTTCCTCTCCTGTGTTTACATTACAGGAGAGGAAGTGATGCAATGCTTTACTCCCATTCGTCAGGAGCGATCGCGAGGGGGTGGCCATGAATGAATGGCCGCCCCCTCATCCCGGATCGCTCCTGCACGGATACCGATCGGGCCCCCCACCCGCGGGAAGGCAGGGACGTACAGGTACGCCCATATGCCTGCCCGTGCCATTCTGTCGACGTACATCGTCGTGCGGCGGTCGACAAGTGGTTAAACGAATTCTAGACAACATTTTTAAATCACCCTTGACCTCTTCATTATCTATATTCTCTTGTCAGTTAAACTGAGCTGATTTGGGTTCCTATGCCCACTCCAGTGATCTTTTATAAAATTAGAGCATATATGAAAAGTGACTACACTTGTACACTCAGCAAACAATCCTACAAAACCATTGTTTTTCTGATGACACAAAGGTGTCTAATAGGGTTGCTATTCCTAGAGGTGTCTGTAACATGGAACATGATTTTGCATTGCTGGAAGATTGGTCAAAGCAGTGGAAACTGCAGTTCAATGTTTCTAAATGTAAAATAATGTACCTAGGGAAAAATTTATTCTTGACAGAGTACAATATTGGGGGTACAGTGTTGGCCAAAACTACAGAGGAAAACGATTTGGGGTAATGATTGCAAAATGAGCAAACAGTGTGGCGTGGCAGTGGGAAAGGTGAATATAATTCTAGGATGCATCCCTAGATGGGTCACCCTATATAGATCTTTAGTGAGACATCATTTAGAATACTGTGTCCAGTTCTGGAGACCTCCGTTTCAAAAAGATATTGACACAACAGTGGTGAAAGATCTGGGGGATAAAACATATTAGAAGAGACTTTGGGATTGTAATATTTACAGTCTGAGGGGAAAGGAGAGAAAGGTGAGACATGATTAAAATATTTCAATACATCACAAGGGGGTGAATGAGGTTCAGGAGGGTAGTATTTTCAATATAAAGCTAAGAAAAAAAAAAAGCTACAAAAGAATTAATTATAAAAAAAGTATTAAAAAATGGGGCTAACTTGATGGACCACTTGGTCTTTATCTGCTTTCACACTTCTATGTTTCTGCACACTAAGAGCTTGCAATACAATGCCTATTAAAACATTCTCCTAATTGGAACATTTTAGAAAATTCTCATTTGTTCCTCATTACTCACTGGCTGTGAACAGTTCATTCAATGCACACTGAACAATGGGTGTGCATACTAGTGTCATGCATTAATGCAATCTATTCCTCATGAAGTTTATTAAAGTTGAACCCCCAGCCAATAGCTAAACACACAGATGAAATACTCTTATGGGTGCTGTTTTAGATGCCCAAGTATTAGTATTTTTTCCCATTAATTTCTAAGATACACATAGTAATGTCCCAAGTATTGGGACACCTGCCTTTGCACGCACATGGACTTTAACCACTAGGCGTCCGCTCTATAGCCAAAAGACAGCTACAGCGTGGATGCCAATTGCTGGGAAGGTGTCCCTGGAAGTCCTCCTGATTATTTCCCCTCTGCGTGCCACCGCGGGGCACACCTCAGGGAAATTCTGTGTTTGCCGTGTCACAGATTGTGCTAAATGGCCAATCACAACGGCCATTTAGCACTCAATCTGAGTGTCCAATGAGAGATGATCTCATATGGCACAAAATGTCTTTTTTCATTTATAGCGCAAAAAAAAAAAAATCCCAGAGGTAATCAAATACCACCAAAAGAAAGCTCTATTTTTATGAAAAAAGGACAAAAAATGAATTTGAGCACAGTATTACATGACTGAGTAATTGTCATTCAAAGTGTTAAAGCACTGAAAGCTGAAAGGTTCAATATTGCGTTGGTCCACCCTTTGCAGCTATAACAGCTTTAACTGTTCTGGGGAGGCTGTCCACAAGGTTTATGAGTGTGTCTATGGGAATGTTTTACCATTCTTCCCGAAGCACATTTGTAATGTCAGGCACTGATCTAGATGAGAAGGCCTGGCTCGCAGTCTCTGCTCTAATTCATCCCAAAGGTGTTCTGTTGGGTTGAGGTCAGAACTCTGTGCAGGCGAGTCAAGGCAAGTTCATCCACCCCAAGCTCGCTCATCCATGTCTTTATGGACCTTGTTTGTGCACTGCTGCATAGTCATGTTGGAACAGGAAGGGGCCGTACCAAACTGTTCCCACAAAATTGGGAGCATGAAATTGTCCAAAATGCTTTGGTATGCTGACACCTTAAGAGTAACCTTCACTGGAACTAAGGGGCCAAGCTCAACCCCTGAAAAACAACACCACACCATAATCTCCACTCCACCAAATGATTTGGACAGTGCACAAAGCAAGGTCCAAAAAGACATGGATGAGCAAGTTTTGGGTGGAGGAACTTGACTAGCCTGCACAGAGTGCTGACCTCAACCCGATAGAAGACCTTTGTAATAAATTAAAGCAGAGACTGCCAGCCCTGGCTTCTCGTCCACATCAATTCCTGACCTCACAAATGTGCTTCTGGAAGAATGGTCAAAAATTTCCATAGAAACACTCCTAAACCTTCTGAACAGTCTCCTAGAAGAGTTGAAGCTGCTATAGCTGCAAAGGGTGGGCCAACACAATATTGAACCTTACAAACTAAGACTGGGATGCCATTAAAGTTCATGTGTGTATAAAGGCAGGTGTCCCAATACTTTTGACAAAATAGTGTATACACATCTATGCCACACAGCACAGCCATGTCTAAAGCCTCGTGCACCTCAGATTTTCGTCCAAAGGTGTGTGCCTGGATTTTTTCTTGCATGCAAATGGTACACAATTGTCAGCCAACAAACACGAACGTGGTGGCGTACTAGACACACTACGAACCGAAAAAGAGAAAGTTAAATTGTCAAGCCCCACCCTTTGTGCTCCTTCTGCTAACTTCGTGCTAGTAGAAGTTTGGTGAGTGTTGATTCGTGCTTTTCATTTTGTGCTTTTCATTTCATACTTTTTGGTTCGTTTCTGAACGGCTGTCTGTCAACCAGTTGTTGCGTAATCGGAGGAGATAACATGTTATTTATTATTGGCCTTGGAGTTATTGCTTTGACCCAAGTCCAGTCCAGGAAGATTTCTTGGACCAAAAATGGATTGCTTTATTAATCGCGATCAATTATGTCATATGCCTTTGCTGCGGGAGCTCCAGGAGAATAGTCCAGATGTTTTTTGGAATTATCTCTGGATGACGGATCCCTGCTTTCACCAACTCTTGGTATTGTTGACCCCCTATATTAAGAAGCAGGACACATGCATGAATGAGGCTTTTATTTTAGTTTTTGGTTGAATAATAATTTGATTTGGTATATTTTCTATATTTTTAGATGCATAGAATGCACTTTTTGGTTAAGTTCTATTGGCAGATAGCATGTCTAATTTTATTTGTTTTCTTTTTTTAACACAAGATAAAAATATTTGCGGAGAATTATACTTGGCTATGTGTTTTACTTTAAATGACAGTTTGGGAGTAGGCAGTTAATTTTACATTGTATTTTTTAAAATGTAACAATGAACATAGTTGTATCTTTGATTTTAAAAACAATGGGATAATGGTGTTGTGGTAACGCACCAAAAAAAATTTAAATAAATAACAAACATAATAATATTATTCTTGATATAACTAGAAAAAAAGCCTTTAGAAATGTGTTTGCCATGACTCCATCAGTATCACCAGCAAAGCAGCTTCATTATTATCCCATAAAAGAAAAGACTGTGCTCTGCATTTTGAGATGTCATAATTTGCCGTCACGTCACGAATGTTATTTCTCCATTACGAAAGCTAGTTTACAAGACCGACCGCTTCTGGCTTGTCCTTGCTTCCGAGCATGCGTGTTTGTACTTTGGACTTTTGTCCGATGGACTTGTGTACACACACTCGGAAAATCCAACAACAGACATTTGTCCGTGGAAAATTTTAAAGCCTGCTATCCAACATTTGTCTGTGGAAAATCTGACAATTGTCTGGTGGAGCGTACAAACGGTTGGATTTTCTGGGAAACAGCCTGACATCACACATTTCCCGTCGGAAAATCCAATCGTGTATACGCGGCATAAGGCATAAGACCTAATTTTTCTCTGTTGCAGTTCAGTAACATTTACAGCTTTGGTTTCTCCCCCAGCCTGTAGACTGTACATTGAAAGGTGAAATAGCAGAATAATAAAGGAGAAGGAGCGTGCAGTCTGAGCTCTGCTATACAGGGACTGTAAGAGGCTTATACAAAGTCAAATTCAGGTACTTATATTGTCTGCCTTTAATACATATATTTAATGATGTCTCCATGAATCCTAATCTGCACTATCTGCATAAAGTTCAGCTTTAAGTTATTTTATAATCTATGCCCTGTTGAAAAATGTAATAATAGAACATCTTTATACAAATGTCTGTGTCTTATGTGAACTTGCATTTTTGTTACTGTTACTGGCAAATAATAGTAATTAGCTTGGAAAATCCATCCTACCCAATCATTTTTCTACTATGTAGGCTCAACCATGGTCGTGGAAGGGCTTACAGTCATAATCGATTGGATTAAACAAGCAATCTCTATTGTCTGAATACTTCTTTTATCTGTGCATACATGTGAATTGTAAAGCCTGTGTAGACAGGCTTTTGTTCATATCAGAACTGCTTCTTTCCTAATACAAGTCAAGGAGAATGCAAAGCAGCTTGAAGCAGGTTGAAGCACCTTAGTTGCAGGTCAGAAGGAAGTCAACTGTAGATCCATTGCCCCTGACCTTAAATTCTGAATGAATTTAGAAGTATCTCAAACTGAAATGACCCTGAAAGACCCTGAAAGCTTGTTGCATTTGCCCATTTACACTAGCCCAAAGTAATTAACCACTTCGTGACCAGCCGCCGCAGTTATACTGTGGCAGGTTGGCTCCATTGGGTGAACCGTTGTAGCTATCCGTCATCTCGCTTTCAGAACACTAGTGGGCTACTGCGCCGCCGGAGCTGATGCACATGCCTGGAGGTTGCAATGACCACTGGGCATCCGCGATAGCTCCACACAGAGGTAGAGTAAAGATCTGTCAATGTAAACCTACAGAGCTCCATGCTGTCAGGGGAGAGGAGACTGATCTGTTGTTCATACTAAATATGAACAATGATCGGTCTCCTCACCCAGGCAGTCCCATCCCCCCACAGTTAGAATCACTCCCTAGGACACACAGTGTCATTTACAGTGCCTTGCAAAAGTATTCACCCCCTTGCCATTTTTCATGTTTTGTTGCTTCAAAACCTGGAATTAACATGGATTGTTTGAGGATTTGCATCATTTAATTTACAGAACATGCCCACAACTTTGAAGATTTTTTTTTTTTATTGTGAAGCAAACAACAAATAGGACACAATAACAGAAAAAGTCAATGTGCATAACTATTCACCTCCCTAAAGTCAATACTTTATAGAGCCACCTTTTGCAGCTATCACAGCACGAAGTCCCTTTCGATAAGTCTCTGAGCTTGCCACATCTTACCACTGGGATTTTTTCCCATTCCTCCTTGCAAAACTGCTCCAGCTCCTTCAAGTTGGATGGTTTGCGCTTGTGAACAGCAGAGGCAGAAATTGCTTATTGCTTAAGGAACTCCTGGAAACCTCTGGAGGTGTAGTACAGTGGTGTAGTGGTTAGCACGCTCACCTAGCAGTAAAAAGGGTTGCTAGTTCAAATTCCAACCACGACACTACCTGCCTGGAGTTTGCATGTTCTCCCTGGGCCTGCGTGGGTTTCCTCCAGGTACTCCGGTTTCCTCCCACACTCTAAAGACATGCAGGTAGGTTAATTGGCTTCTGTCCAAAATTGGCCCTAGTATATAAATGGGGACCTTGGCTTGTGGGCTCCTTGAGGGTAGGGACCAATGTGAGTGTGTAATGTACAGGGATAGGGGTAGACACTCACTCAGATTGAACTGGATGGACTAGTGTCTTTATTCAACCTTACTAACTATGAAACTATGAAACCCTAGAGTTCCACTGAACCCTGGTTGAGAAACCCTGATGTAAGGGTTTACAACCACTTTAACTGTCATTCTAAAAAGGTAACAATTACTAACAGTACAAATACAGGTGAATATGAACAGAGAAAAATCAGAATCGTGTATAATAAGTCCATAGTAAGGTCAGGGATTTAGGGGTTAAAAGTTTCTAGATAAAAAGGTAAAGAGTGATAAAATAATAGCAGGGCATTACATGCCATTAAAGCAGCTTTTAATACTACATTCAGATGGCACTTCCTGGTTTCCCTCCTTTAACCACTTCCCACCCGGCCAATGCATATATACGGCCGGGTGGGAGCCGTCTACTCCTGATAGGCTGTTCAGGAACGTCCTTCAGGAGTAGCGGGATCGCGCTCGCGCAGCGGCGCGATTCCGATGTGCTCGTGTCACCCGGACACGGCACATCTCAGATCGGCAGGAGGGCTCTGTGATTGGCCCTCCTGATCACATGACGGCCGTGTCCAATCACGGCCGTCATGTGATGTAAACAAACAGCCGGTTGCTAGGCAATCGGCTCTCCTCTCCTCACACGGAAGTCATCGCTGAGGAGAGGAGAGCAGAACGCTGCAGCTGGCTGATGATCAGTGAGTATGGGCTGCTTTTTACAGCTTTTTACTCACTGATCATCAGTGTAGTGTAAACACACAACACACCACACAGTACAAACACAGTCCCCACATATGTCCCCAAAACACACATGTCCCCAAAACATACATGTCCCCAAATAATAAAAACACATGTCCCTAATAATAAAAACATGTCCCCCACATATGTCCCAATGATTATCTGCACACATATGTACGTGATCACCTGCACACATATGTACATGATCATTTGCGTACATATGTCCGTGATCACACAAACCAATTATTATACACTTAACGGAATTTTTTTTACCAAAAACATGTAGCAGAATACATTTTGGCTTAAATTTATGACAAAATTTGATTTTATTGGATTTCTTTTCAAATAGAAAAAAGAAAATATTGTTTTTTTTCCAAATTTCCGCAATTTTTGCGCTTATATCGCAAAAAAAAAAAAAAACGGAGTCGTGAATAAATAACACCAAAATAAAGCTCTATTTGTGCGAACAAAATTATAACAATTTCATTTGGGTACAGTGTAGCATGACCGCGCAATTGTCACTGAAAGCGCTAGAGCGCTGAAAGCTGAAAATTGGGCTGGGAAGGAAGGGGGTGAAAGTGCCCTGTATTGTAGTGGTTAACTATCATTCTACCTCCTTTGGACAGGAATGATATTTCATTCCCTTCCTCCCATTTTGTGATGAGGCAGTGCAACTGTTTACCATGGAAATGACACAAGACAACAGATTTTGGGTGTAACAAAGCAGGTGACTGCAACACAATTATGAAATGTTAGGCAACATGTCATATGTGTCTTGGAATCTGTCTTCACAATGGCAGTCAGTTTCATGTTCAATGATGTTTAGTATGAAGTGTCAACCTATATAAGCATGGTAGTCAAAGATCAAAAACTGGAAAAGGTGTTGAGGCCTTGCAATCCCTGTACGCAAGTGAAAAAGAATACATCCAACATTATACTGTAGGTAAATATTCACATTATAATTTAAAATCTATACCTTCTAAAAATATATTATTGGGTTTTTTTTTGTAAAGTTTGATTCGAGCTTCCATCAGCACCAAAGTTAAAGGCAACTAATCCCAATTAAAGTATTTAATAAATGGAAGAACCAAATGCTGGTGGGACCAGCCACTGTTTTGTAATCTTTGTATTTCAGGACACTTTTTGTAACACATGCATGTGTGAAATTTTATTATGGGAAAATAAAAACTGTTTTATATACATGGTCTTTTCTTGTTAAATTTTGCACCGAAAAAATCCCACCAGCGTTTGGTTCTTCCATTTATTAAAGCGGTAGTAAACCCGCACACTTATTTTTTATTTTTTTTAAACCTGCAAAGCAAAAGGCATAATGAGCTAGTATGCACCGCATACTAGCTCATTATGAAATACTTACATTAGAAGGAGGCCCCGACATCTGGCCCGATCCACGCCGAGGGAGCTGACATGCTCCCTCTGCGTTTCTTCCGGGTATCGCGGCTCCGGCGCTGTGAGTGGCCGGAGCCGCGATATCGTCACTCCCACGCATGCGCGCGGGAGATTTCATTTCGGCCAGCCGGCCACTGCCGGATTTTCAGGCCGAGAACCCCCTTGTGCGCATGCGCCGCTGCAGTCAGCGGCGCATACCGAGGGGAATATCTCCTAAACTGTACAGGTTTAGGAGATATTTTTTTTACCTACAGGTAAGCCTTATTATAGGCTTTCCTGTAGGTAAAAGTTTAAAAATTGGGTATACAACCACTTTAAATAATATTGGGGTTGATTTACTAAAATTGGAAATTGGAGAGTGCAAAAATCTGGTGCTGCTCTGCATAGAAACCAATCAGCGTCTGCTGATTGGCCACCATGCACAGCTGCACTATAACTTGCACTCTTTCGTTTTAGCAAATCAACCCCAGTGTTTTTGGAAATCATAAATAACTCTTTTTAGCTGACTTGTATCTTTTTTTCACAAAAGGAAATCACTTCTTAAAACAATAATTTTTTTTTATTTCTAAAGAAATGTATTATTTGATTTCCCAATGCTTTTGTCATGTATTGAGAATAAACATTTTAGTTCCACATTTGGACTTCACCAGCAACAATTAAAAATAAAAAGTGTACACACAATAATTTATACATCTTTTCAGTTTACTTGAAAAAAATTGACTTTACAACAAATATAAATATGATTTAAAAAACAAGGATTGGCTGTAATTTATTACAAACAATATATTACAAAAAAATCATTGCGTGAATTCTTCCTTCCCTTAAAAAAATGGGATCTTTGGCAGTACGTTTGGTGGGCTGACTTTGAGACATCTTGTTCTTTGCCACTTTAACACAGAATAATTTTAGCCAAAAATCTATCTTGGGAAGAATTTGTCCAGTGCCAACACTATCTTTGATGCATCATTGGAAACATAAATTGTATCGCATATTACAATGAAACAAAACGTTAACATTAAATTAATACTGCTGTATATAAAAAATGATCTTTAAAAAATAAACTGCATGTATGGTACAGTTACAAATGCGCTATAAAAATCACAAGGAAATCTTAAATAATACTGTCTGTATTTAAATGGACATGGTTGTATCATGTAGTCTGACAAAGTCTAAATCCAGTAGACAAAGGCAACCACCAACAGCCTACAATTTAGTTTGTAATGGGTGTGTATATTTATTTCCCCCCTTCCTTTCTCACTTCCTCTTAGACATGTGAACTGGGGCTTTGGCTGACCTTTGTTCCAAATCACTAATTTGATGATGTGTATAGACTGTCGGTCCTCTAAACACAATTGGATGAAGTTGCTGCCTTGTTTAATGAGGCGAAGTAGCTGGATAGCCAATAATGAGAACAGTCACATGACACACAAGCCCACTTCACAGTTGCAATCATGTGTTTTGTGGTCAGGTGGCATGAAATTACATAGGTCTCTTTCTCATGCCACTCTTATCTAGGGACAAGTCATTAGTGTTGACTCTCCACAAAATGTCAACTCAGTTGTACATCATAGCAGGTAAAGCTGTTACAGTTCATATAAATACAGTTTAAAATGTTTCCAATTGAAAATTTACTGTTAGTCCATTGTTCTGCATTTACTGGCTACAATTATCTACATGGAATTTGGCAACATATTCTGAAAATTCGAATGGATATAGTGATGGCTCTGGTGGAAGACTGCTGAAGTAATGAAAGCATATGCTAGATGGCATAGACTGAAAACAATTATTCAAATCCTATTTTTAATTTCTGTTTCACCGTTAACATCTGTTAAACTCAGGTCTGAAGGAGTTTTGAACTTTAAGCTAAAAAAATAAATAAATCCAATTAATTTGCCACATTATGTGGAACACCATAGGGCACTCCTCTAGGCTTTTTCTGTAGCAGGCCAATCCTTGTGATCTACATGAGTGCAAAGGTTTACTATTTTCTTGATAAAAGTGGCAAACCTCTTTAAAAAAAAAAAAAAAAAAGCAAGATCTGTAGAACTTATAAAGTTTGTATATAATTTTCCACATGACTTCACTCTCCCTAACATCCTTTCAACAAGAGCCATCATTCAGTATTTTGAATATATTATAGACCAGCTTCTCCAGCTAGATGACTGAAAGTGATTGTAAAGGTTTTTTTTTTCTTTTAAAATAAAAAAATGCCATACTTAACTGCTCTGTGCAATGCTTTTGCACAGAACAGCACTGATCCTTCCCTTCTGGGGTCCCCCACTGGTGCTCCTGGCTCCTCCTGCCTTCCAAGTGCTCCATAGCAAGCCACTTTCTATGGAAGCACTCATGCGGGCTCAATCCCCAGCTGCGCTGTGTGGCTAGGAGCCCTTCCCTGGCTTCCTTGTAACTGAATTTGATTGACAACAGCAGGAACCAATGGCTCTTACTGAGTCCAGGGGGAGGGATAGTGTGAGCAGTGCTGCTGCTCTCAGGAACAGCACTGGATCGAGATTGGGCTCAGATAAGTACTTAGGGAGTGTAAGGGGGAGCTGCATGTAAAAGTTTTTTTACCTTAAAGCAGAGAATGCATTAAGGTAACAAAAAAAATCTTTAGCCTTTACAACCACTTTAAGGCTCATTTCACAAAGCTTTAACTTTGAGGAGGATAACTGGAGAAGGATCTTTATATTAGTCACGTGACTGTAATTTTTAAATTTCATTGGGCTCAGCTGTGTGAACTGACCCTTTAGTGTTTAGAAGTAAAGAAATAAAATATCCACATGACCAGAATACTAATTTTCATCTAACAGAATGTTTAAAGGAGTATGATAAGGCAGTGATAGCAAGTATTGATTATCACATTAAATTTTTATGGGAAAGCGATTATTTACATTAGGGGTCAACTTGTTGTGTTATGCTTGTTGTATATATGTAAAAATGTCTTGTTCTCTGATGCAACATAGGGTTTGATGAATGTATAAAAAAAATATAAAAGTAGATTTGCCAGAATACCCTTGTGTCACCAACAGTTTACATTAATAGCAATGGGCCTGATTTACAAAGACCTGAGAAAGGGAAAAGATTTGGTTATAACAACCAGTCAAAGGAGGTCCCAGATCTTTTTCCCTATCTACAAACCTTTGTTTTTCATTTCCTCCTGTCTTTACAAATCAGTCAGAGGATGATATCATGGACCGTACTGCATACAATATACCACATTGGAATACATTTTATTGTGCAACACTGCAAATTCATCCCATGGCTTTGTGTATGTTGATCAAATGCTTCCTTTTACTTGGATGTTTGACCTTTCCTTTAAAAACAACCAAAACATTATATTTATGCATTATGTACAAAATAATTGCACTTTTTTTTACAATTTACAGCTATTAAACAAATTCATTTCTACAGCAATCGTTCACTTATTTAAACATTTACAATGGCTCAGTTCAGCTTTGTACACAGTTTTCGGCTCCAGAATTTCCAGTTTCTATGGCAATGTTCCAGCAGCAGTCTGTATGCACCACACAGGTTTGCAGTCTCTCCTATGTATAAGTAATTTCATTTTATCACACTCCATCTACGTGTCATGTCTGGGTCACACAACTCAGGAAAGCCTTCAAATTACCTGGGAAGATGACTGAAAATCAAGTATTGTCACAAGATGAGTGAGAATGCATGGGCTTTTCCCCTTATTCAGAGAGCCTCTCCAGTTCTTAGTGGTTCACATCTGAAATGGATCTTGAATCAATTCCATATAGTAACAACTGAAAGTCCTAGATGTTACCATTGTTTGTAAAGTTCTGAGAAACTGTCCATATTGCTAACATAGGAGGTTAAGTGCAGCATGATATCACCAGGCTTGCAAAGGGCACTGCAACAGAAAAAAGAAAGACTTTCAGAAACGACATTTAATTATGATATATTACCCTAATTTAGCAAAATTATTTTATTGCACCACAAATGAATTTTATGACAGAGCTACTTGGCCATGGAATATGGACATTTACCCTCTACTGTATACACAACTACAGAACGAAGGCCTGTAGGCTTTGAACAGCACAACTATAATATGCACACAAACAGCTTTAAAAGCATTACCAAAATGTAGAATGTACTTTAGGTATAAAACTTTATTGCTCTGGGACTGTGATCTGTAATATTTGTTAATAAAGTCTGTAAGAGATCAAGCAGAGAGAAAAAAAACTGCAAACTTTTAGATTTTTGGTGTATGAAGAACAAACATTGTTAGTAAGATAAGAAGACACACATATAGTATTGCACACCATTAAGACATGGTATTTAGTGTCTGAATATATAATTGCACTGGATGATATTGCATTGTATTGTCAACATAGATAAGAAAAATATGTTTTATCACGGCATCAGAAATTCAGGGATGTAAATTTGTAGATATAATAAAGTCTGCAATGTACATTGGCCTTTTGGTAGTCATTATGAATCTTTCTAAGTACTTGTACTTGCTAAAATGCTGTTTGTACTGTGTCTGTTTAACACTTACAGTTGGTGACACACAATACACGAGTGGTTGCTTTTTATGATGAAGTAATTTAAAAAGCCTAGAGAAAAGTAGCTATGAAGATATTATTAAAATGTTATTTGTAGCAATCAGTCTGTCATTTTTGTTGTGAAAAATATAACACTAATGCCGCGTACACAGGACCGAACTTTCCAGCAGACTAGGTCCGACAGAATCAGTCTGTCGGACATTCCAATCGTGTGTGGGCTAATTTTTTTTTTCATTTAAAAAAATCAGACGGACCTAGAAATAGAACATGTTTCAAATCTGTCCGACGGACTCAATTCAGGAAAACCATTTGTCTGTATGCTGGTCCGAAGGACCAAAAACAACGCAAGGGAAGCTATTGGCTACTGGCTATTGAACTTCCTTTTTTAGTCCCGTCTTACATTATCACATTCAAAAGGAATGGACTTTTCGAAGTGACTTAGGCCATTTTTGTGTGGCCAAGTCTGTTCGTTTGGAAGTCCATCGGAACTCCGCTGAAAGTCCATCGGGAAGACCATCTCACCTTTTCTGACGGAAAGTCCAGTCGTGTGTACGCAGCATAAGACTAATACTGTATATGACCTACAGTTGCCATTATTGTCATCACACAGGTCCAACAAGAAGAACATTGAATTTAAGTAAATAATATAACTATTTACAAAGGTAATGATCATGTGTTTTCGACTTGTATAACAATGCAAGCATTGGATATAAAACCACAATTCCAGTGGAGTCTTTTTATTTTAAGTTTTGAATCCATTTGGGGTTAAAACTTCTATCAGGCATTTAGTTTAAACTTTTCTCCAAACTACTACAAAGTGTTTTTGCTGCTCTTGTTGTAATATATTTCTTCTTATATCTCTGTCCCATTGTTCCTAAGATGGGAAGTGAGCGAATCCCCCATTGGGGACACAGAGCACAATAATAATATGACAAATGTTATAAACCATTTCTACTCTATTCCAAACTAATTTGATGGTTCTTGGGATCAGTTAACAAATATTATTTTGGCCAAATGCCCAAATATAATTGGTGAATAATAAAAGGATGGTTTATTTAATGTTGCCCCTGTCTGGCAGAGCCAGTAACGAAAATGTAATTCCATGTATTCCTCGTCAATTCCTTTTTGCATTTCCCACTCTTTGTAGTCAAGGGAAAAACATTTATCTAACCCCACAAATCATAATCAGTCAGGCAATCAAGCAAATCAAGGCTCCATGGAATACTATTTCCTTGAAAAAGCTTATCAATCCATCTGGTGGGCGCTCAGCCCTAACCAGGCCTGATTAATTATTCATCTTGCCCGAGCTGACTTTGATGCTTGTTGAAACAAGTCCTATAGATGCAGGACATAATTATCTAATCCAAGTACATTAGGATTCAGCCCGTTAAGATGTCACAACTCCCAATAATTACTGCTTCAACGAATGTGTAGCAGCTAAGGCTGAATTAAATTGTCTTCACATTTAAGGTAAAAATAACAGACAACATCTACTTCTATAAACCACCTTCATAGTCTAGACAACATCAGATTATTGACATGTTATGTTGTACCTTATTAAGTATAACTGGGTTGAAATGTTTTTGACATGCCCTAGTCAATGACAAGTACAAGCTACTCTTCACAAGCTACGCCCATCTTCAGTGCAGTCCCTATAATGTTCATGGCAGAGCTATATATTCTTGCCACCGGCTACTAATCTGTGAATAATTAGACCAAACAACCTGAAGTTTAGCCAATACCAGCAAGCCTATCCCCATATAACAATAGAAAACACTGTAAAACTGTCCTAAAATTCCCAATCTCTTCTCATGCCTCTAGTTTGTAGGTGATTATATATATTAATTTGTTATAATTCTATATCAAAATTGTTATATTGTATCTATAGTGCTCAACTTGCAATATGCAAATGAAAAAACAAAAACTAAAGGTAAAACAATATTGTCTGTATTCAGTCATCCACCATATTTAATGTTGTAGTTTTTTTATTGGTGGCTGTTTCAGATACTACAAAAACATAACTAAAACAAAGGTTCCAATTCACCTTAGCTATGTCCAAAACTATAAAAAAAACATTCATCAGAAGTTGTGCTTTAATGTGTTATCCCCAGTGACATCGGTTTTGCACAAAAAAAAAACAGATTAGCAAGTGCTCAGAAGAATGTAAAACTCATGACCAACTCTATGTGCAACCCACCTGTTTACTGGAAGACATGCTTGATAACGTGCTGATGCTGCCAGTATCTGTGACAACCATGGTTGAGGGAAACCGGGATGTGTGTGAATACTGGGGAGGTTCCTGCTTGTGTGCATACACTATGGACATCAAAAGACACAAGAAGAACAAGGGTGAGCCCATCCATCAAAATCCACAGATATCTTCATGATAAACATCAAAATAATCTCAAACACACTACAGGGTGCAGTATAAAAAATAGTAGAAATGTTACCTTCAGTGAGTTAAAATGCTCATTTTTTTTTTAAAGACACTTTTAAACAGACTCTAAAAGTTCTTCTGTGTACAGCCATTGGTTCCCTCAAATTGACATGGCCTACTTGAGCTGTCATTTTCTACAAATGACCCAAGGAGCCTTTCTCTAAAGCAATGTGGTACAGCTGAAGATGATCCACAACTTTGGTTTTCAACATTTTGAAAACGTTAGGATATGTTGAAGTCCCTGGCTGTGCATAAAACAGTCTAGGATAAAATGTGTTATTTACTGCCCACATGATCCAACCTATAATTATCATATTGACAGAATAATTTTGAAAATAAAAATGTTTGCACAGAAATAGCTCTGGCTAATAAAAGACTATAGATAGCACAAATGGAAGATCTGTAATGTTTTTTATTTTATTTTTGTTTTACACCTAGGCCACTGAAAATCCTTAGCAATGATTGGGGATTTGGGAATCTAGACCAGGGGTCTCCAAACTATGGCCCTCTAATTGTTCAGGAACTACAATTTCCATCATGCCTAATCATGTCTGTTAATGCCAGAGTTTTACAATGCCTCATGGGACCTGTAGTTCTGCAACAGCTGGAGGGCCGTAGTTTGGAGATCCCTGAACTAGACAATTCAGCAACTGTTGCTAAAATCTGGTGGTCTTGGGTTTAGGAATTGCTCTCCTCAGATGTAACAAATTTACAAACGTTCAAGCTAAATGAAAACCCACCATTCACCAAAGAAAAAGTGAGGATTCCCGAATTATCCAGATTTGGAAATCAATTCGCTCATCTTTATCAAAAAAATGCATTGTCTGTAAACACTGCTAAAATAAACACTATTTATTGAAAAAAAAATTTTCCTGGATCATTATTGTTGGTCAATAAATAGTTTTTAATCAATAAAAAGTTAATACATGAGAAGAATATTTATCTACTGTATATATGTCAAAAAAGATAATAACTCATCCTTTGCAACTAAATGGCTCATAAATGTATATTGTGAATACGTGCTCTAGGCATGACTCAGACCTTTGACGTTTTATGTGCATTTTAGATTAATCCATCGAGGCAATTCACATCTGTTTGCTTTGTTGAAGTGCATTGATGAAAATAAGACATTTCCGATTTTCTGTGCATTTTCATGTGCTGTGATTCCCAATAATAGAATGAAAATGTGCAACATATGTGAAAGAAAGCGTGAAAAGACAGAAAAAAAGACAGGGGTAGATGTGAACCTAGCCTAACTGACTTAACGTAGAACTATAGACAAAACATTTTTTTTTTTCATTTTGGATAGAGTAAGAGTTATAACCCATCAGATTTTTTTTGCCATCTGTGTCCCATTGCAGATTTCCCTTAATTTCCTATCCCCTACCCAAACAGGAAGTGAGAGGAAATCCCTGCAAGTTAAGAGAATCCCTTGGGGCCCCCCATTGGAACATTTCCCCTCTATTACTGTTCTGGGGACAACCCAGAATTTATGATTTTCATTTATGTTTACTTTCAATAATATTGGTAAACAGAACAAATAGAGAGGGCGAATCTTCTTAATGGGAGCACAGACAGCAATAAAACCTGACAAGCACTCAAATTTTTCTGCACTCTAATGCAAAACTAAAAAAAAAAAAAAAAAGTTTTGCCTTTAGTTATATTTTGTATGTGGCCAGTGACATTTTGGGTCACTAAAGGACCGTTGCCTTATTGCCTTATTGATATTAACCACCAATATTAGTAAGTGAAATTTATATTTTTCCATCCTCTTCCACTGCATATTGTTCGGTGTTCGCCCAAACTTCCAAACAACCAAAGTTCTGCTTGAACTTATGCTTGGGCCTCACCCATCCCTAGTTATACAAGCAAGATCACTGTAGATCTCAAACATTACAAGATTGAGAAATAAATTATCTCCTGTTTACATGAACTCCGTGCCATAACACTGTATTTTAATTTGTGCTTGCTTATTTGAGATACCAACGTCAGGCAGATCTGGTACAAATGTTCTGCTTATGAATACAATTCCTAGAAAGGGCAATAACATTGCTTGAGCACAGTACTTACTGTGTGAATTTTGAAGATGAGTCATTGTGGCCATAAATGGTTGTTGTGCCATGTGACCAGAAGATGTTTGCATGATATGTTGCTGATGTGGGCTGTGCAACTGAGGTGAAAACTGTACCGACTGTAAAGCTGCTAGGCTGCCGGCAACACTGTTGATGACAGGAACAGTCTGTGCCTGACTGGTGTTCAAATCTGGGAACAAGAATGTCACAGGATTATTAAAATGTATTTGACTGTAATCATTCTCATTTCAACAATATAACTGAAAATTTTATACATTTCATACTGGGTTTTAGGCCCCATTCACACCTTAGCATAGCGTTTTCAGGCACAAAATTGCACGTTTTTACCACGATTTTGGTGTTTTTTAACGCGTTTTGCCACAATTTTGCGCAGGGCAAAAGGTCACCAATGTAAAAAGAAGAAAAAAAGAAGAAAAACGCCCAAATCTACCTGATTCAAGCAACAAAGAAGGGTCCAGAACTTGTTTGCGCTTTAGGCGTTCAGCTTCAGGCGACTTGGAGTGGAGATATGAACCATCTCCATTGAGAATAATTGATTTTTTTCCCCTCCACCGTTGGGTAGCTTCAGGCTTCAAGCTACAAAATGCTCAGGTGTGAATGGGGCCTTAAAGCTGCCCTCACACTGCAAGGGTAAAATGCTTGCGGATGAGGGGGGCCAGAAAAGCAGTTTTACTTGCTCCATTTGGGCTGTAAATCCTGTTCTTGCAGCTTCTTCTCCCTAATGCTCAGGCAGACATCATCAAGTACACGCAGTGCTCAGGGCCCTGCACTGGACATGAGGATTCTGAGGGACACACTACTGTCTGAGTATAGAGGAGTAGAGGAGAGTGCCGGCTTCCAGGGTAGGATTGGCTATGAAAAACAGTTTTTTTAAAATACATAAGGTCTTGACAATAATCTGTAGTCTTTTTTAGGACAATAATGCGATCTGCAAAGTGCTTATATGTGTTTTTGTTGTAAAAACCTTGTCTCTGTGCAATGCTATAATCAACAATTTATAATATAGTATAGGTATGGGTCAAATGTATATACCAACAGACAAATTTGGCTATTACACAGACAGTCATATGGCTCCTGCTGCTGTAAATCTACCCTGTGAGGAGAGAGAGGAGAGAACTGCTGCTCTCTGGCACAGCGCTAGATCAAGATTGGGTTTAGGTATATATAAAGGGGTGGGCGAGGGCTGGCAAGGGGAAGGTGCACACCAAAGGTTTTTTTACCTTAGTACAGAGAATGCATTAAGGTAAAAAAAACTCTGCCTTTAGAACCACTTTAAAACATGTCTAGCAGTCTCCTCAGATTGATTACACACAATAGACATTCTAAGTGTAATGATAGGCCATAGATTTCAGAGGATGGCCAAATTTTACATACACAATCCATCGACTGTAAAGCATTGTACACACTAGTAATTTTTTTTTTTCATTCAACCCAGCGTGATGAATGAAAAAAACTGACAGCTCAGGAGGAGCCACTGTACTAACTATCCAACGTTAGTACAGCGATTTCCCCTGCTGTTCTATTGTTTTCTGACGGGGGGGTGGAACCCCCCATCAGAATTTTCTGGTCAGCACTCTTAGCCACTGACTTTTTCACTCATGCCCCTTCAACAGAAGCTGGCTTCTGTCAGACTGACCACAGTACACACGCGCCAAATGTCGGCTGCTTTCTATTTCTATTTTCTAGAAATTGGCCCATGTTTACCAGTCTTTAGGCTTTTCCAGCTTTTGGCTCTGCCCAGCCTTAGCAAATGTTCCTTATTCTAAAGGGGAGAAGATATGTGGTTGTTCTGTTTATCTAAAAAGGAAGCACTTTTATAGGTTATCTAACTGTAGCCAGTCAGAAAAATCTGGAACTCTCAAAGAAATGACTAGGGATGAGCTTCAGGTTCACGTTGAACAACTTCGATTCAGTCCCTGTATGGGCAACCTTTCAGGTTTTTCCTGACCAATCAGTGCTGCCAGCTATAGACGGCAGCACTGATCATTGTACTCTGACAGTGGGGATGGCTCCCCACCATCAGAACACAATGACATAGCTGGATGATTACCTCATCCACATTGAATGACTGTAAAGCCTTCTACACACTAGTAGTTTTTTTTTCATTCAACCCAGCAAGATGAATGAAAAAACTGACAGCTCAGGAGGAGCCGCTGTACTAACTATCCAACATTAGTACAGAGATCTCCCCTGCTGTTCTATTGTGTTCTGACGAGGGGGGTAGAACCCCCCATCAGAATTCTCTGGTCAGAGCTCTTAGCCACTACCACTACCTGAGAATGCTGATTGGGAGCCGATCGGCAGGCCTTTTTCAGTCATGCCCCTTCCACAGAAGCTGGTTTCTGTCAGGCTGACTATAGTACACACGGGCCAAATGTCGGCTGCTTTCTATTGAACTGGCCGATGCCGGACAATATTCGGCCCATGTGTACCAGTCTTTAGACATTTCTGGCTTTTGGCTCTGCTCAACCTTAGCAAACATTCCTTAATCTAAAGGGAAGAAGATATGTGGTTGTTCTGTTTATCTCAAAGGGAAACAAAAGTACCAGGTGACAGGTTATCTAATAGACTGTGGCCAGTCAGAAAAATCTGGAACTCTCAAAGAAATGACTAGGGATGAGCTTCAAGTTCAGGTTGAACAACTTTGATTCAGTCCATGTATGGGCAGCCTGTCAGGTTTTTCCTGATCGATCAGTGCGGCCAGCTATAACCGACAGCACTGATCATTGTATTCTGACAGTGGGGACGCATCCCCACCATCAGAACACAATAACATTGCTGGAGGATTACCTCATCCACATCGAATGTGTAGAAGGGGAATTGGATCTTTTTTTTTTTTCATTCAACCTGCTGTTTTAACGAAAAAACATGGTGAGTATATGGGCTGCCTAAACTACAGTGCCTTGATAAAAGTATTCATACCCCTTGAAATTTTCCACATTTTGTCATGTTACAACCAAAAAAGTAAATGTATTTTATTGGGATTTTATGTGATAGACCAGCACAAAGTGGCATATAATTGTGAAGTGGAAGGAAAATGATAAATGGTTGTATCATTTTTTACAAATAAATATGCAATTACGGCTGCAGGTCTTTTTGGGGATGTCTCTACTAGCTCTGCACATCTAGAGAGTGACATTTTTGCCCATTCTTCTTTGCAAAAAAACTCAAGCTCTGTCAGATTGGATGGAGAGCATCTGTGAACAGCAATTTTCAAGTCTTGCCAAAGATTCTCAATTGGATTTAGATCTGGACTTTGACTGGGCCAGTCTAACACATGAATATGCTTTGATCCAAACCATCCCATTGTAGCTTTGGATGTATGTCTAGGGTTGTTATCCTGCTGGAAGGTGAACCTTCACCCCAGACTCTAATGCCCTGTACACACTTCCAGTTTTCCCGTCGGAATAAAATCTGAAGGTTTTCTGACGGAATTCCGCTGAAACTGTCTTGCGTACACACGATCACACCAAGGTCTGATCAGCAAGAACGCGGTGATGTACAGCATGTACGATGGGACTAGAAGAATGAAATTCAATAGCCAGTAGCCAATAGCTTCTGTCTTGTACTTGCTTCAGAGCATGCGTCGTTTTTGGTCCAGCATACAGACAAGCGGTTTTCCTGATAGGAATTGGTTCCATTGGAAATATTTAGAACATGTTCCGTTTCTAGGTCCGTCAGAATTTTCGGGAAAAAAAATCCGATGATGCATACACACGATCGGAAAATACGATGAAAAGCTTCCGTCTGACTTTTTCTGTCGGACATTCCGCTTGTGTGTACATGGCATTACGGGTTTTCTTCTAAGATTGCCCTGTATTTGGCTCCATCCATCTTCCCATCAACTCTGAACAGCTTCCCTGTCCCTGATGAAGAAAAGCATTCCCACAACATGATAGTGCCACCACCACCATCAGGGTAATGTGCAGTGTTAGTTTTCTGCCACATATAGCATTTTGCTTTTAGGCCAAAAAGTTAAATTTTGGTCTCATTTGACCAGAGCACCTTCTTCCACATGTTTGCTGTGTCCCCACATGGCTTTTCACAAACTGCAAATGTGACTTCTTATGGGTTTATTTCAGCAATGGCTTTCTTCTTGCCACTCCATAAAGGCCAGTTTGTGCATGGCTAATAGTTGTCATGTGGACAGATTCTCCCACCTAAGCTGTGGATCTCTCCAGCTCCTCCAGAGTTACCATAGGCCTCTTGGCTGCTTCTATAATTAATGCTCTCCTTGCCCAGCCTGTCAGTTTACGTGGACCGCCATGTCTTGGTAGATCTGCAGTTGTGCTATACTCTTTCCGTTTTCAGATGATAGATTGAACAGTGCTCCGTGAGATGTTCAAAGCTTGGGATATTTTTTTATTACCTAACCCTGCTTTAAACTTCTCCACAACTTTATCCCTGACCTGTCTGGTGTGTTCCTTGACCTTCATGAGGCCTTCACTAAGGTTTTCTAAAAAAAAAACCCTGAGGGCTACACAGAACAACTGTATTTATACTGAGAATAAATTACACACAGGTGGACTCTATTTACTAATTAGGTGACTTGTGTAGGCAATTGCTTCCACTAGATTTTAGTTAGAGATATACGAATAAAGGGGGCTGAATACAAATGCAAATTTTTACATATTTATTTGTAAAAAAAATTTAAAAGCATTTAACATTTTCCTTCGACTTCACAATTATGTGCCATTTTGTGTTGGTCTATCACATAAAATCCCCAAAAATACATTTACATTTTTAGTTGTAACGTGACAAGATGTAGAGAATTTTAAGGGGTATGAATACTTTTTCAAGGCACTGTATATACAAAACACAATCACATGTGACCTGCAAAGCAAAGTTATTGTCATGTAAACATTACAGTAACAACTCAAAATGTCTTACTTAATGAAAATATTGTATGCTACAGTTACCCTTTAATGACAATTTCTGAACTAATATATTGCTGCCCATTAACAGGGCAATTTTATATCAACTTTCACCACTTTGACAAAGCATTGGATCAGAAAAATAGTTTAATGGATCCAGATAATTTACCAGTAGCAGTTTGTATATTTATATGTATATGAAAAAAAAGTTGGTAGGTTGACTTGATCCAGCAGCTTTTCAAAGCTGGTTAAAAGTTGTTTAAAATTGCCTGTGTTACTGCAAGGCCATGCTGCACTGACAGACCAATACCAAGCCATACAACCACAGGTTGAAGGAAAGAAAAGTGCTTGCTTCTGACAGCGGGAGGTTTCTCAGCCAGTAGAATACAATCACATCACTGCTGTCAGCTTTAATCACCAGCAGTGATCGCACGAAAAAAAACCAACAGGCTGTACTGAAGTGGATCTTTGGTAAAACCAGCCTGCCCATAGATGGATTGAAATTTGGACGGTTCCTGCTGAAATGGTGGGATTTCAATCCATCTATGGATGGCCTTAATATGTGAAGGTTTATTTCTTCAAATCAAATCTGAAAACAACATGAAACGGTAAAAAAAATAACCTTCTGAGATATATCTAGTCTAACACAAAAGGCAAATTTGAAACAAATCCTCTTGCTTACTTTGCGTTATTGCCATGACTCCAGATATGGGTGCCATGATAAGGTTTTGTGATTGGTGGGAATTGTGATGGCTTGAGTGGGACAAACTGTGGATATTTGTCAGTGTGCTTACTGGTGGTAGTCCACCTCCTGACACAGATATCTGTAAAAAAAGGAAAAAGGTGTGAGTAGAAAAGAATGAATAACAAAAGTTTGTGAGATGCAGGAAACTTTCAATAATGATGACGTATGAGAGAAATACACAAGGAAAAAATATGAATAAGGAAAAATAAATGTTATTCTTTTTAAATGCTCTGCATAATATATCATGGTATAATTAAAAAATTTTATTCGCACAACTACACAATCCTTAAATGCTAAATGCAATGTTTATATAGCAATGGCTTTTCACACTAAGTCCAATGATGCTTCCTGCCATTATGACTGGCCTGGTCTGAATAAATTGGGCATTTCCTAGAAGGACAGCTTTATAATATCATTAATATGTCCCAAATCAATACATTTTCAAATTCTTAAGAGTCTCACTTTTACAGATTTAAAGGCTGCTTTTCATAACATGTGTGTTTCAGTAAAAAAGTGCAAAAAAATCATTTGGAGAGGGGTAAGAGATACTTGAGTAGGTAGTAGAATACACTACCAAGATGAATGAGTTTGAAAATGTACAATTAAAGAGATCCTATCATCAGACCACTAATTTTATCAAAAATCCTCCCATGAGATTATATGTGCTCTAAATGTATTTATTTAAATTATTGTAAAAGCCTGTATTATATAGACACCTGAGTCTTCCTAAGCCCTGGGACTGTTATTGGGTGTCACCATCTTGGATAACGGTCAGCAGTCCAAGCAGACTGTCACTTAAGTAACACTCTAAAGCCTAGTATACACGAGATTATCAGACGAATGATTGTCCTTTTTTTTTTTTTGCATGCTAGACTCCATATCGAAAATGAATAGGTTACTAAAGTACGAAAATTCTCATAAGACAGAATAAGACAGAATAAAAATTCGGAAGTGATGTAATGTATGTGTATTGTATTTTCAGACAAAAACTGTACTGATTAAACAAAAAATCTGGTATCATACGATAAAAATGTTCATGTTTGTCCCTTCAGAAAAATTTTGACGAAAGCTGTGTACTAACGATCAGATTATTGTACAATCGCTTCAAAAGTAGTCTTTTTTGTACGATATTCTGATCATGTGTATGGGGCTTAAGTGTTAATCTTTGCTCCTCCCTTGCCAGCTACGTATACGGGTCATGTTGATAGGTGCTGTTTTCTTGACTTCAATGTGTGTTTAGAATGCAAGTCAAACGCAGGTGACAAAAATCCCATTGACCTTAATTGAGCAATACATGTTGCAGTTGAGGGGCTGAATTTGATCTGCTTTGTACTGCGCTGCATTTCTTTGGAAGCAGTTTGTCCTATTAGGGTGCATTGATACTGCTGGAAAAGCAGGTCAAATTCAGGCATTTCTTGTCAAGCACTGCATTTTTCATTTGAACACAACTGCCTATGTTTGAATAGAAAATTCAGATTCTGACTAGCATGCTTGTAGGCCTGAAGCAAAGGCCATATGGGAGGGGGCAAAGATTCTGTGTCAGCACAGAGAGTAATTAGACATTCCCCGAATGGGAGCTATGATGTGCAAGGATGGAGAGGCAGTGCTAAAGAATTGCCTCTTCATTTGCTCAACATATACATTAGGACACTTAACCCAGAAATGCGTAGAGTGGGCTCAAGGATACGTCATCATGTGACCAGATTTAGCACTATTCATCATCTACAATGATGAAAATAAGCATGGTGACTATAGTACTATAACAAAGACCAGGTGTTCACATGCTTGTAACATCAGTGTCTTAATGTCTACGTCTAACCAGGTTAATTTAAAGTGTTAATAATTTTGTTTTTACTGAGTACATATATATATTTTTTAATACTACTACTACTATCATAAATCTACACTATGGCGTTCATTTACTAAAGGCAAATCCACTTTGCACTCCAAGTGCACTTGGAAGTGCAGTCGCTGTAGATCTGAGGGGGACATGCAAGGAAAATAAAAAACAGTATTTTTGCTTCTACGTGATTGGATGATAAAATCCGCAGGGCTTCCCCTCATTTCAGATCTTCCCCTCAGATCTACAGCAACTGCATTTCCAAATGCACTTCCAGAGTGGATTTGCCTTTAGTAAATCAACCCCAATGAGTATTTGAATGTTGATACCCTGACCCAATTACCTAAGCAAAAAACCCATTCATACAATCAGATTTATTCAGTTTATTTTTATAAGAGATAATTATTTAGCTACATGTTAGCAGTTACAATGTCAACTTGGGAAAGCTTGCTTTGAAAAAATTGAATATTTTTGGAAGAAGAGAAGGAGTATGGCATTTAAAATTAAGAAGACCCTTGGATTAATCCACATAATGTTGAAATAAAATGAACAGTGGGGAGTGGAGGGGGACATTTTAAATTTATGGATCCTCCTTACCAGTGCTGAAGGGTATACAGACTGCTTTTGGCATGGCGAGAGTTCTGCATGCACATAGCCCTTCAGCAGTGGGATTACTATTCTATATGTTCATTGTGATAGTATCTGTACTGTACTATCTGTAAGAAATCTTTTACATTGGGATGTAAAATGAAGTGGCAGTCACAAGAATGGATGCAGGCAAAAGTTGTTGTTTTTTCTGTCCATAGACTATTTCTAAACAATTTAAAATTGTTTACATGCATTAGGAAAATTGGTAAAAGCATATTACTGAAAAAAACTGTGAATAGCTTCAGAGATTAACCAGTTGTAATATATGTTTACCTGACCCATAGCAACTTTACTGACGTTGCTGCGGGTTTTACTAAATACAGTTTACTTTAGCTCGATGTCAGCTGGCGACCCGCGATCGCTGTGTACAGAGGCACAAGGGGGAACTGCCTTTGTAAACAAAGCGATTCCCCGTTCTGCCTAATGACATGTCAGAGATCTTTTGTTTCCAGTGATGTGATCGGGAATAGCGATCTTTGTCATGTCCCAGCGAGCCCACCCCCCCTACAGTTAGAACACAATCAGGGAAACAATTAACCCCTTGATCGCCCCCTAGTGTTAACCCCTTCCCTGCCAGTGTCATTTTTACATTGATCAGTGCATTTTTTTAAGCACTGACCAATGTAATAATGTCACTGGTCCCCAAAAAGTGTCATTTGGGGCAATGTAGCAGTCCCACTAAAAATCGCAGATCGCCGCCATTACCAGTAAAAACAATAAAAAAATAAATAAAGGTCCCAAAATCTATCTTGTAGTTTGTAGACACGACAACTTTTGCACAAACCAATCAATATACACCTATTGCCATTTTTTTTTTACCAAAAATATGTAGAAGAATATATATCGGCCTAAACTGATGAATAAATGTGTTATTTTATATATTTTTTGGGATATGTAATAAAGAATTTCCTGCCATTATGACTGACCCGGTCTGAATAAATTGCGCATTTCATTTTTTTTAAATTGTCAGTCTTTTTTTGTTTATAGCACAAAAAATAAAAACAGCAGTGGTGATCAAATACCACCAAAAGAAAGCTCTATTTGTGGGTAAAAAAAGGACGTACGTTTTATTTGGGCAAAATGTCGCACGATAGCGCAATTGTCAGTTAAAGCGGTGCAGTGCCGTATTGCAAAAAAATGGCCCGGTCATTAAGGGGGCAAATCCTTCCTGGGCTGAAGTGGTTAAAATATCATACAAGATTGGTCATGCACTGTACATGGCTACAAATACCACTGTTACATTATACACCTGCCTTGATGTTAACTGTTAAAAGGGAAAATAAAGTGTTAAGGCATGGCAAGGTGATTATCTCATTAATGACACATTTGACACCTCTCTACTGATTACTAACACCCTGCGAAATAAAGTAGCCAATGACTGAGATAGAAAAGGGAAAGTATTTTGCCTCAAGTGAAATAAAGTCCTGTCCTGTCTACACCTAGCCAAAGTCTTTAGACGAGAAGGCTTTAGGAGAGCCAGTTTTATCAATGTGCATGTCATCTGCGAGGAAAAACAAACACTGTTCCACCCACTTTCCTACTTTGTAAGGCATTTAATCAATAAAAAGTGAACAGCTCTTTGTTACATTTATTGGTCAGCTTCAAAAAAGGCCTTAAAGTGGGTCAGAGTAATGCTTTTTAGAGCAAACTGTGCATTCATGATTTTTTTTATCCACAATGCCTCTTTGTTTACTGCTGACCCTGTGAGAACCTAAAAAAAAAAAAAAAGAATACTGTGTGTTTTGCTTGCTTGTCTCTCTTATCTTATCAGCTCTGCAGCTACAATAGGCCAGGTGTACTCACCAATTTACCATCAGGTGAAAGCATGTTATGGCCAGGATCCAAGCCTGCTGGGGAAACTTGCTGGAGGACTGATTGGCTGGTTAACATGCCATTGTTACCATGGTGATTAATCGTTGATGATGACGTGACTTCACTGTTTCCTTGCTGACTGTATCTTACACCTGAAAAAAATATTTATCATTATTATGTATCTTATTTATACCATGGCAGTATTTAGTTAATGCAATAAAATTATACCCTAAATTTTGACAATTTAAAATAAAAAAAATAAAGACATTTACTGTAAGCACCAGTCCAGTTATGTTTAAACTCTAGGCCAACTTTGTCCTTATGGAAACAAAAGCACTCCCATTTTGTTAAAGACCAACTTCAGACAGAACATTTTTTACATAACGAGTTATGCCCTATACCAGTGTTTCTCAACTCCAGTCCTCAAGGCGCCATAACAGGTCATGTTTTTAAGCTTTCCATTATTTTGCACGGGTGATTTGATCAGTTTCACTGCCTTAGTAATCACCACAGTCGTTTCATCTGAGAGAAATTCAGAAAACATGACCTGTTGGGGCGCCTTGAGGACTGGAGCTGAGAAACACTGCCCTATATACGCGGTCGGACTTTCCGACGGAAAATGTACGATTGGATCTTGTTGTCGGAAAATCCGGGCTCCATCTGACTTTTTCCATCGGAATTTCCGACACACAAAGTTTGAGAGCAGGATCTAAAATTTTCCGACAACAAAATCCAATCGTTTAAATTCCGATCGTGTGTAGACTTTTCCGATGGACAAAGTGCCAAGCATGCTCAGAATACATTACGAGACAAAAGCTATTGGCTGGTTTATAGTCCCGTCGTACGTGCTCTACGCCACCGTGTTCTGAACGATCGGATTTTCTCGACAACTTTGTGTGACCGTGTGTATGCAAGACAAGTTTGGGCCAAAATCCGTCAGAAAAAATCAGACGGATTTTGTCATCGGAATGTCTGACCGTGTGTACAGGGCATAAGGCTGGATCCTCCTGTCAGGATTTATTATTTCTGTCTGTGACTCCATGGGAGATATTTTCCTTCCTATCCTATTGATGGATTCTTGTCTGCTCTGTTTGCCCAAAAAAATAGGTAATTTATTTTGGCAATATTAATTATACACTGCAGATGATTATGATCATATCCAGGGCTGAGACAAGGGGTGGGTGGGTGGGAGAGAAGGCCACCCTGGGTGGTCGCAATGGTTCCCTGTAGGGATGGGGCGCCTTCATTCTGTCACAAGGCTGGGTAGTTTGTCGTCTTCGCCCTGGGCACTGGATGACCTTGTCCCAGTACTGATCATATCCTAAATATTTCAACACGTGTAATAACGAATTAGTTCATGTATAGACTCTGACAATAGATTACATTTAGAAACCACTACCAGTTGAGAAGTTTTGCAACTTTTTCCCCATGCTTTCCATTGTGAGATCTAGTTAGCACCATGCTCATGGCCAGCGTTTAGATGTGCACTGAAGTGTTGTGAAATGAAGTTCATAATTGGATGTCTGACACAAGCAAAGGCTGACATTAATACATTTTACTCCCAATATGTGGTGAACCACTTCTGTATGTTGGGACCTTAAAGTATCTTTCTAAGTCTTTGCCGTTCCTAGGAGTATGTCTATGCAATAAAATGTGTGTGGGCATTTCACAAAAGAATTGAAAACTTCCATTTGCATTATGGAAGCTGTGATTTTGTTTCCTGGTTCATACCCAGTTCAATTATGAGAAGCAGCAACAAACAGTAACAAAATGCAAGCCTTTGACAAAAGTCAATCTCCTAGCAAATCCAATCACTTTTTAAGTGACTTTTGCTGGATTTTTTGATTTTTTTTATATAAAAGCTCCCTAGAAAATAAGACTTACTATCTACTATGGCCTTCAGTTGGATCTTCAGCGGGCACTTTTTAATTTGAATGGGCTACCTTATGTTTATTAATAATTATGAATTTATGAAAATCTTATTAGTAATAAACACTGCACAATAACATTTTCCTATCAGTCTTTGGTGGTTTTTGTGGGACTGCTGAGAGGAGAAGGAACGCAGTATTCTGAGCATTCTAGATGTTGGAGGCTGAGGAGGAGAGGAATTTCTTCTGTGAAAAGCGCATCTTGACCAGCTTTTTTATAAGAGGTCATGGCCATCTGCTGAGTGAACAGTTTAAATATTGGAGTTACCTGTGGTGTCATGTATGGACTGGAAATTGGAAATTGATTTAACCTGTCGCTATGCCCGCCATATATAGATATGAATATGAAAATGATTGGTGGCAGGTTAATAACCTTTGTGATGAAAAGCTGGTTAAAATCTGATTCCTTGTTTCATTATACAAGACAATAAAATCGGATAGGTCACTATGGGTAACAACTACACTTTGGATCATGTTTTTTTAAATATTTATAAATAATTAAATTCATAAAACAAAAATCTAATTGCAGGGAAGATCATTTTTCCCTAAACAACACTTGTTATTCAGTAGGTTACACAAATATTAATATTAATACATATTCATATTAATAAAAATAATATTAATAATTAGCATTATAAATAAAAAGATTTATACTGCTACTGACATCATTATTAATCAAATCTGTATCTAACAAAATGAAGGTTACATGTACTTGTAAAGCTTTTTTACAAATAAGCAAGCTTTTGCTAGAGTTACAGCTTCACGCAGCATAAACATTAATTAACCCAGGCAATGTTACACACATTCTTTTACCGTATTTTTAACCTCATGCATAGCTGCATAGTTATTAGGCTTGAAAAAGGCAAGTCCACAGAGTTCAGCTTCTCCTACATTACCCCACTGTTGATCAAGCAAGGCAAACAAAAAGTCAGTGTTAACTATTTTAAAATTTTCACAGCGGGAAAAAAACTGGGCCACTGTCATAAAATAGATCTGATTATGTTCTAAATAAAAAAAAAACATATTTTACTTTTTTTTTTTTACTCAATTTAAATAATGGCTTGGTATAAAATCCTAAGAAAAATAAAATGTCTGTAGATACAGTTGATAGTTTTAGGATGGCCATAGACTGGCAGATCTCTGTGAATTATTTGCCAATGCGATCCAGGATTTTACTGTTTTTCAACTGTACTAATTATCTCCTAGTGTAATAATTATTGGATGGATAGCAGATTTTACAAGCAAGGCTGGCTACAATTTATTTGACTTTCTTTTTTGGGAACAAAAGATGCCATCTGACAAAGCTACATAGACCAGGTCATTGATTTATATCCATGAAAAAGGCAAGGCCAAAGCTGTGCATATCTGCATATCTTTATAAATTACAGTACAAGAGTTTCACATAGGCGTTTGCAGGTCCTCCTCATGGTCCCATCATGGTTTTGAAAAAAAGAAATAAGGAACTGTGGTTGTCTTAGGGCTGTTCTATTCTACACAGCTTCTAGTCCCAATTTTCCAAAAATATCAGGACGCAGAGGAGAGGTTAAGGATAACTGAGTAAAATCAATCTTGCAATATGAAAAAGAATTGCAAAAAAAATAAATAATTGCCCCTGTTTTCAGTAATGATTAAGATATATTTAAAATGTTGGACAATCAAGTCTTTTTTTTCAACTGTATGAAACATCCAACTTTGAAATAGCCTGCTTGTGGTCCTCAATAAGAACTCATCCACATTGGACATTTTGCCATTTCTCCCAGAAACCTTTCCTCCTGACAGCAGCGTTTTGGTAGTAAAAACACTTGACACTTGTAAACATTTAAGCACGTAAAGCATTTGGGCGTTAATTCAATTTATTGACCAGAATAAGAATTTATTCTGTCCATTCAAACGAATGAAGGTTCAAGCACTAAACAAGCCGTTCATTCTCATTTAACTCGTCAATTGCTTTTCTGCCAAAATGCCCATGGCTCCTGGACATGCTGATGAAAGGCAAGAGCATTTAGGAAAAGCCACCCAAGCTAATAAATCCTTCCCTGAGCAAGCTCAGTTGGGAAATGTTAGCCAGGGTCATAAAGGATCCTACAAACAGATTATTATTATTATTATTATTCAGGATGTATATAGCGACAATGGTTTGTGCAGCGCTTTACAAATGAAAGAGAGACAGTACACTGACAATACAGTTCAATACAAGAGGGTTCTTATGGACACTGCTTTAAACAGCAGGATCAGTAGATAATTAATTTATGTCTGTAGATACCTTAATACGTAGGGCACCAAGCAACCAATCAAAGTCACAAGGGATCTCAGGGCAGATATGAATGAGAATGGTTGCTTATGGAAGTATCTTAAATTCCTAGGACACATACATTAACTCATCAGGCTTAGTGTCACCTACGCTTGCTGAACTAATTACTATATAGATTTTTCAGGTAAAACCCAAGAAAACCAGCAATGAGTTCTGATGCTTGCAGACCAAAAGGAGTTTATTAAAGGCAAATAGGCTGTTCACGCCCCAGAGCTTTGTGAATGAGGTGAATATCTGCTGACTTCCAGCATCCATTCATGCAGGGCTCGTCTTTAAAAAAGTGCATTCAAATTATAGTGCATAAATAAATATTTGAAAATAATAGAAAAATCATCTATATATAAAAAATATATGTGAGTCCATCTTTTCTTTTAAATAAAAAAAATAATAATTGGTGCCATCCCCCCTCCACCAACAATAGTCCCCCCTCAGTACAGACCCCCTCTCTCAGTATAGACCCCCCACTAAGTACAGATCCCCTCCCGCAGTACAGACCCCCCTCACTAAGTACAGACTCCCCTTCCTCAGTAAGGACCCCTTCACTAAGTACAGACCCCCTCCCTCAGTACAGACCCCACTCCATCAGTATAGACTCCCTCCCTCAGTACAGACCCCCCTCCCTCTTTACAGACCCCACTATAGACCCCCTCAGTACAGACCCCCCTCTGTTAGTATAGACCTCCCCCTCAGTACAGACCCCCTCACTAAGTATAGGCCCCCTTTCCTCAGTATAGACTCCCCCCCACCAAGTATAGACCCCCCTTCCTCAGTATAGACCCATTACTAAGTACTGACCCCTTTCCTCAGTACAGAACCCCCTCCATCAGTATAGACCTCCCCCTCAGTACAGACCCCCTCATCAGTATAGACAACCCATCAGTGCAGACCCCCATCAGTATATACACCCCCCTCAATGCAGAGCCCCATCAGTATAGACACCCCCCTCAATGCAGACCCCCCATCAGTATAGACACCCCCATCAGTATAGATGCACCCCAGCGCAAACCCCCCTTTAGTATAGACACCCCCTTCAGTGCAGACCCCCATCAGTATAGACACCCCCCTCAGTGCAGACACCCCCCCAGTGCAGACCGCCTCCAGCAGTATAGACTCCCCACTCCCCTCCCATAGCGTCCCCCCATGCACATGTCCATCTACATAAAGTAAAGTGTACAGACCTCAGAACAGCATGGATGAATATGCACAATGGCGTGTGTCCCTCGGGCTCCTCCTCCTACTGGGTGGATGTAAATAGAGAGGAGGGGGAGGCGGCTTCCATCCGCTCCACTGAGGGACACAGCTGCGAGACCCAAGAGGCACAGATAATTATAAAGCAGGGGGCGGTGTCACTACTTATAGATGTCTCCCTTCTGGCAGGTGTCCCCTAGGTGTGGCCCACACCCCTTGCCCCCCCCCCCCCCCCCAGTGACGCCACTGGGTAATATACATACACATCAGTTGCCTTACATTAAACAGCTACTGAGTAAAATATAGAAATTTGTGTAAATACTACTGTTCCTTGAAAGAAGTTAAGATGCTTTCATACGGTATAATCCTTTTCTAGATAGCTAAATGCAAGAAATTGTGGTCAGACATTTCAAGCTGGGGAAAGGGTCAAAAAGAAAGAGTGCAGTGTTCTGCACAAAAAGTTATCATCTTTCCATATCACAGTATCTGGTACATTCCTAAAACAAATCAATTTTTTCTTGTGACTTACTTAAACCAGCTCCTACCCATATACTTGTCCTTAAAAGTGACTAAGGTACACTGATATAGCCTTGTACGTAGCTTCTCCTAGAAATGCTAAGATCTGTCTTGCAAAAGTGCAGTAAATGTATTAAGTGATCCCACCGTTGTTCTCCAGTGCCAGGCAACCAAGTGTCCTTATCAGTAAGTCAATAAAGATAAGAAGTTTGAGATGGAGGAGGGGTGAGAGAGTTGAGTAACCATTTTAAAAACCCCATTGACATCTGTCAAAACAAGAACACAAGCCTGTTCCGAGGGAAACTTCCACTTGTGACACGTATACATATAATGCATAGACAAAATATAAATCAACTACATTGGTGTGATACTATAAGAAAAAGTTTGCTTGAAAAGATTACTTAGCTCTCAGTAATGCAACCCTTTTAATATCCTGACATTCATGCTCCTTGAGAGTTATTATGTCACAAAACGTTATAAAGTGTAGCTTTTATTTCCATCATAAACCTGTTTATTGCCACCTACCCAACCCACTCAGCAGTGGTTTCAAAGCACTTATTACCCCAATAAAACTGAAAGATTTTCAGCATCAGTATGCTGTGGCATGTCATTGCACTGAATAGAATGGTAAGATTTTACTTTTCCATTGATCTGAAATATTTCAAGGTTAATGACATTACTTTTCAAATTTATTCCACTCTGACACCAAAATAATATATTCCCGTGTATAATAATATGTATAATACTCATGTAGCTATCTATCACAGACATTATTATTTCATATTTAACAGGATGGGAAAATATCATAGAGGTTTTTATAATGTCTTCTAACGTCCAACACTATTGCACATGTACACTTTAAAACCATCTTACACACAATATGTACTGCATATCTTTATAAATTACACTACATGAGTTGCACATAGCTGTTTGCAGGACCTCCTCATGGTCCCATCATGGTTTTGAAAAACATCAGGACACAGAGGAGAGGTTAAAGATTAAATCATAAACGAACAAAAAAAGACCTCAACCTCCAGTTATTTCAATAAAATAGCGTAAATCAAATCACCTTATATCACTCCTCCTCATATAGGAGACTAATACCGTAATCAAAAACAATATACGTAAAGAATTATCCCCTTTGGGGGGAACACAAGAGATGTCCACCACCGAAGAAAAAAAGGGGAAGGCTAGATGGCTACTTATGGCTGCAGTGTATACATTTAGGTGAAAGTTTTTTAATAAAAAAGCCTTCCCTTTTTTTTCTTCGGTGGTGCACCTCTCTTGTGTTCCCCCCAAAGAGGATAATTCTTTACGTGAGAGGTTAAGGATGACTGAGAAAAATCAATCTTGTAATATGAAAAAGGATTGCAAAAAAAAAACATGATTGCTCCTGTTTTCAGTAATGATTAAGTTATATTTAAAATGTTGGTCAATCAAGTGTTTTTTTTTCAACTGTAAGAAACATCCAACTTTGAAATAGCCTGCTTGTGGTCCTCAGTAAGACCTCACCACCCACACTGGACATTTTGCCATTTCTCTCAGAAAGCTTTCCTCCTGACAGCAATGTTTTGGCAGTAAAAACACTTGACACTTGTAAACATTTAAGCACGTAAAGTATTTGGGTGTTAATTCAATTTATTTACCAGAATAAGAATTTATTCTGACCATTGTAGTGAATGAAGGTTAAAGCACTAAGCCTAATGTTAATGTGCATTCAGTCTCACTTACACGCGACAATTGCTTTTCTGCCAAAATGCCACTACTCCTGGACATGCTGACCGTTGGGATTTTTTCTGCCTCAAAATGCCCCTACCACTAAATGCCTGTGTGCATGGACACATGGGGTAACATGTAGAGGCAGAAAAATAAAAACGCCAGACGCCCCTAAAAGCCACGTGAAAAGCATCCAGTATACATGAGGCCTTATGAATCAGATTTTACCTCTCATTCTTAAAGGTTGCAGTCTTCTTTCATGCACTGTGATAAATAAGGCCTACTTTTTGATGTAACTAAATTAGCTACAAAAATCTATTATTGCTTGCTAAAAAACATTTTTTTTTCTTTAACAAGAATTGCAGAACCAGCCATTTGTTAGCTTTCCTTATACTGAGGTTTTCAGATTATAATGCCTCCACAGGTCTACTAGTCTTTTAAATGTTTACCCATAGCTGGTGAGGTCATCCCTATCAAAGCAGGAAAATAGCTATTTTCCATTTACTCTACTTCTGCAAGAGTAAACTACCAGCATTTGTTGCCCAATCATGTGAATCAGCCACCTATGTCTAAGTAATTCCAATCACATTGCATTTCTCATTTACTGCAATAGCCTCCAGCTCTTCAGATTTACAATCTTCATGCATTAGCAAGCATATCAAGGTGTAACAATAGCCACTCTAGCGCAGTCAACTGGTTTGAGACCAAGTACAGATAACCCTGAATCCATTTTAAACAACTCTCTTTGGTAACTTTATATATGACTACATATTGTATTTTATAAAGAATTTAAGTAGGCATGTACTGAATACAAAAGTAACAAGTACATCAGGAAACTGGTGAAATAAGCCATATGATAAAATAATACAATAATAATTTTTATTTAAATATAAATATAAATTATATAAATAAATACCCAAATGATCCACAATGGCTCAAAATTGATATGGTCCAGAAATATTCAGACATTATAAGGGTGAATAAAGCAACTGGACCAGATGGCATACATTCACGGATCCTTAAAGGATCATGCTCTGTCATTTCAAAGCCATTGTTTCTCATTTTTAGGGACTTTTTAATGACTGGAATAGTACCACTGGATTGGCATAAGGCCAATGTGGTGCCTATATTTAAAAAGGGATCAAAATCTTTACAAGTAACAATAGCCCTGTTAGTTTAACTCCTATAGTTGGGAAGATACTGGAGAGTTGAATTTCTTTTGGGGAGGAGGTAAGCAAAACCTTAAACAAGGGAGTGGCTGTGGACACAGTATACTTGGATTTTGTAAAATCTCTCATATGTAAGGTAAAAGTGGTTGTAACCCTAAAAAAAAAAAAAAATCCTGTTTCTTTAAGGCAAAATCTATAGCACAGTGCTTGTGCCGTGTAATTTGTCCTTTTCTATGTTGTAATATACCTGGTTAATCCTATTCAAAAAATACTTGTATCCCCTCTGGTTTAAACAGTTAATAACTACAGTGTGTGTGTTTTTTAAGATGGCAAGGCTAAATACCTTTTTTCACACCGCCACTGTGCAGTCATGTGACTTCCCTCTGCTGGTTGGCTGACATCAGAGGGGAATCTCAGCCCCTCCCGCTGCTCTCTTTAGATCGAGGAAGGAAAGTGGAGGGGGATCACGTGACCGCACCGCTGCGGTGTGAGAAAAGGTATTTAGCTTGTAATTTAAAAAAAAAAACACACACACACACTGTAGGTAATAACTGTATAAACCAGAGGGGATGACGGCAAAGTTATTATGTGACTTTACAAACACCTTAAGTCTACAGGCTTGGAAAAATCAGTTTGTAAATGGATAGAAAACTGGCTAAAAGACCGTAGTAGAGTAGTGGTTAATTATTAATACTCTGACTGGTCTAAGGTTATCAGTGGTATACCCCTTACTGTTGGGACCCTTACTTTTTATATATTTATAAATGATATAGGGTCTGGGATTAAAAGTACCATTTCCGTCTTTGCAAATGACACCAAACTATGCAGTGAAATAATGTCCTTACAGAATGTCTCCAACTTATAAGCCGGCATCAATGCACTGTTTACTTGGGCAACTATGTAGTAAATGAGGTTTAATGTTGATAAATGTAAAGTGTTACAATTTGGGGGCTAAGAATATGCATGCATCACATACTAGGGGGGGTAGAACTGGGGAAATTATTGGTGGAGAAGGATCTGGATGTTCTGGCAGATCATAAGCTTAATAATGGCAAGCAATGCCAAGCAGCAGTTTCCAAATTGAGCAAACTCCTTTCTTGTTTTAAGAGAGGTAAAGCCTCCAGAGTGAGATATATAATTTCCCCCTGTACAAATCATTAGTAAGACCTCAGCTGGAATATGCAGTTCAGTTTTGGGCACCTGTTCTCAAAAAGGATATCGTGGAACTGGAGAAAGTGCAGAGAAGGGCAATCAAACTGGTAAGAGGCACAGAGGAGCTCAGCTATGAGAAAAGATTAGAGGAGCTGAATTTATTCTCTCTTGAGAAGAGGAGATTAAGAGGGGATATGATCAACATGGATAAATATATAAGAGGTCCATATAGTGAACTTTGTATTGAATTATTCACTTTAATGTCATCACAGAGGACAATGCGGTATTCTTTATGTCTGGAGGAAAGGGGATTTAATTTCCAAATACAAAAAGACTTCTTCACAGTAAGAGCTGTAAAAATGTGGAATAGACTCCCTCAAGACCTGGTTCTGTCCAGCTCAGTATATTGCTTTAGAAAAGGCCTGGATTCTTTCCTAAATGTACATAACTGGATACTAACATTTCTAGGTAAAGTTGATCCAGGGAATATCCGATTGCCGCTTGATGTATCAGGAAGGAATTTTTGCCCCTGCTGGAGCAAATTGGATCATGCTTTTCTGGGTTTTTTATGCCTTTCTCTTGATCAACTGTGGGTATAGGATTGTGTATATAGGATTGTACTTTTTTTTCCTTTTATTGGTTAAACTGGATGGACCTTGTGTCCTTTTTCAACCAGAATAACTATGTAACTATCTGATCCTTTAGAATGACCTAAACAATGTAGTACAAAGGCCTACTTGATGAGATATGAGATATTTTAGTTAGTCCCTTGCACAAACCTTTGGTAAAGTATGATATAAGGTCCAACATCAATCTATTAGAAATTCAGACAGTAGTAGTTTTTATGTAGTTTTACACTTGAGCAACAAACATTGTCAGCATACAGAAATGGCTAATTGTCTTTATACTAATACATTTTTGTATAAAATTTCCTTGACTTGCCCACATGTCAACTTGTGTATAGACCATGTCACATTTATATAGAATCTACTAATTACTCATCTCATCTCCAGCCTGTCTTTACAATATCACAGCTAACTTCAAAGTCCAGGGCAGAGATGACTTAAATAAATAAATAAATAAAATGCTTCAGCTAATTATAAAAACAACAAAACAACAAGCGTTTTTTTTTTTGCAAAGCAGTTATGGTTAACCCAGTTCATTTGAAATTTTTCATTGTTTACATGGCTATAAAAGGAAAAATATATATTAACAATCTCTTTTCAATGTATTTATTTTTATGGTTACATAATAATAAATGGTTACATAATTAATAAAGTACATTTATGTAAAAACATTACACTTCATTGACAGTGGTGCAGTGGGGCATACCCGGAGAAAAGCATTACCAAAACACGCCTAAGCCGCATTTTAACAAATGCGTTTAGGCGCATTTAGGTGCTTGTTTATTTAATTTAAAAAAACGCTAAACCCACCTTGCGCTTAGGTTTGATGGGTTGATGGGTTTTTTTGCCACAAAACTCCTGAAAATGCCTATGTGTGCATGGACACTTAGGCTAACATGGAGGGTTTAGAGTTAGAAAAAAGTAAAACATCTGTAAGACAAGGCCTCATGCACACAAGCTCCAAAATGCCTATTTTTTTTCTCTCTCCCCCCCCCCCCCCCAAAAAAAAGTAGCGCTAAACCCCAGAAAAAAAAGAAAAAAAATAGGGGTGGAGATTAGTAACAAGAAGAGTGGAAAGGGTAAGTGGGAAAAGAAATTTGGGGGAAGAGAGAGAAGAGAAAAAAGGGGGGTAAAGGGGTGGGTAGGAGGGAAAAGAAGCCCACCCATTCCCCCATCTGACACCTCAAGAAACCTTAGGTCTCTAAGGATTGAACAGATTGTTGCAAAGTCCCACTCCAACCTATAGTTGGGAAGCTAGTATAGTTCTAGTGATCTTTATAAAAAATTTAAGGGGTCCAGTACTTGTCTTCTTGTTCCAATAGCATAATGATCAAGTTTTCCATCTCTTGGATTTTTATTAATTTGAGCAAGCCAGTGTGTTTTATTGGGAGGCACCGTACTCTTCCATAGGGCTGGAATGCAGGATTTTGATGCCCTAACAAGATGTTTCCATAATACATTTTTGTATCACTTGTTTCAGAGGGGTGTATCATGTAGTAGAAAGGCTGCAGGATTTCCTCCAAAGGACATTATAGTTCTTATCATTTGCTCCACCATGGTCCAGAAATCTGTTATTTTAGGGAACTCCCAGAAAATAGGGAGTATTTTCTGGACCCTCTGAAGTCAGACGACGCCTTCAGGTATTTGGGACCCAGCAGAACCTCTGGCATCCTATACCATCTCGTGAGAAGTTTGTATCCTCCCTCCAGGTATTTGCTGGCCAATGAGGTCTTGTGGGCAAAGCACAACATTCTTTCCCTCTGCTTTGAGAGAGTTGTGTTTAAATCCCACTCCCAACTCTGTAGGAAGGGGAGTTCTTGTGGTGCATTGAGGCCTTACTTTTAACCTAAATTTAGGAGATCTACAGTCACAATAATATTACTATCAAGCATAAAAGATCTCTACATGGAAGTAGTGAACACGTTCCCCTAACCAAGGAATAGGGTTTTGGGGAGGAGTTCACTGACAGGTCAAACTTCATTGTGTGTAAAGGCTTTTTATTTGTCTGACAGTAGCAAAAGTTGAATTTTGTTGGACATTTTTTCTTTTTAAAATGTTCTGTTTTCTGATCTAACAAGCAATAGGTAATACCACCTTAACCTGTCAGAATTCTTTCTAGAGTGAAATAGGTACCTCTCCAGCTATACAACATTTGCACAAACATTCTATCAATATATCAAGCGACATGTCCAATTTCATTCCAGTTCAGTAAACGATTACAAAAAAAAAAAAAAATGAAGGCAGAGGATTGAATATATAGTTTTCCAAAATGTGACTATTTATACACTTATTCCTGGTTGGCAACATATAAGCAATTGACCTCTGAACTCCTCCCTAGTCAGCTTTAAGTGATGTCCTGTTGTGTTCTTCAATAGACTTACAATACCGGGCTTCCTTCTTTATATGAACAGGAAACCTGCTGTGCATTCAACAAATTTGTCTTCCTTTAAGAATAAAGTTTATTTTTTAAATATATCCTATATATAAATATGTTTAACTATAACACTTAGAATTATACCAGTGGTATGTTAAGTGGGGTAGCTAGTCAAAATTAGGGAAGCTTTATCATTGTTTTGACAAATCCAGAAGCATAATTTCATTGGCTACAACATAATATACAGCAATGTTCTTATCAGATATTTAAGTAGAACAAATGTTTTGTAGTAGATTGTTTAAAGCTTAAGGTAATAATAGTAGCATGCAGGTCCCTACAATTATATCTCTGCCACAGATATATATATATATATATATATATATATATATATATATATATATATATATTGTGCCGTAATTTGCATTCTGTTCCACAATACCAATGGTACAAAAACATCAGCTGGAGCATTAGCAATGGGGTATACAAACCTCCTTCAGTATCTGGTGGAATATGCAAGTTTGATCATCTGCCGTCTCCAGCAGAGGGATGTTCTACGTGGTTTTGTCTATGCTCCTGCTTAAAACTCGCATTCATGTCAAACCTGTCTCCTGTCACACATACACAGAGAAAGTAGTACAGCCTAGAAAAATACTACTGCTTGATATATCAAATGATTAAAAAAAGTAAATGGAAAGCATACAATGCATTCTTGTAGAGTTTACTCTTTAGAAGCTTTTGGTGTGACAACTATCATAATACCTACATAATTTACATGCAAGTTTCATGTATTTAAAGGACACAGAAAAACACACTGGAATCAACAAAGTTAAAATGCTATCCTCACAAACATCAGCTCATGTGTTTAATGTTAGCAAACCTATCCTTCACTCAAAATGTGCAAACACTGTTTTGCAATATCTTTGCAAATATCATATTTGTCATTACCGCTAAAATTCTTTATATTTATAACGCATTACACAACTATTGGTAGAATGTGACTTTTTTTCTAAACTTTTTAATTTCCTATTTAGTTTTCACCTTTATCACTGATGTTACTCAGATCCCTAAAATTAGGAAGAAGCTCAAAAAAGTTTTGCCCTATTTTACCAGGAAGCCATATTTATATCATTGCACTTTAGAGTCAAACAAACAAATGTCCTGTGTAAATGTCCTTCTTTTATGGAATCTAATCAATGCGCGCACCAGTCTCCAGCTAATTCAATCAATTTTCACCCCGACCTAGCATGACCTCAGTAACTGTATTATGGAGGTAACCATCACTCCTGTCTGGTGAAAGAGAGCCACAGAATAGGTTGCCACTATACCTCCTATACCCTAGGACAGCTCCTGCTGTCTCAGTCTAGTGCCAGTAAAATAAACTACGAGTCCAAGAGGCCTTCTGGGTAAAGATAAATGAACACTTGTACAGTAATTGCAGTCCCTTTAAGAGAAACAAAACAAAGGGTGTCATGGTGTGACTGAGTACGCAATGGAAGAGTGAGGGCACATCAAAGACTACAAGACTTGTACAAAGGTGCCATTTAATTGTCTTGACTATGCATAAAGGCAACAATGCCATGACAACAGAAGGCTACATGCTGGTGTATTATAGCACAGCCAGTGAACAACACTGAAAACAGCTGACTTTGCTGACAGTGCTCAGTTTTGGGGAATCTTGAAAGCTATCTGTCTCAGAGAGCAGAACTTCTCTTCTGTCATTCTTTTATGTGGAACATTCCTGAATTAAGGTCACCTTTTGGTCATCCCAAGATCTGCCAAAAGATGTGTTCCCATATCTTAGGCTAAGTGTGGCCCAAATAGTTAAAAAACCAAGAACATAAATTATTACATTTTTAACAGAAAATAATATGCAACACCTAGACATTCAACAAGAGAAATGGATTAGGGATATTGCTCTTCATGACATGTAGTAAATACTTGTATACTGTAGAGGCCATAAACACACCTCTGACAGCAAAGGCAACAGAAGCACCTGTACTCTATAATATGTTCTTACCCGAAAAACTGATAAGAGTCACCATAAATTACATGCACATTTTTGTATAATGTAATAAAATCACTTGAACCAAACTATGATAATAGAAGGGTTCTTTCTTCTCTGGCGTATAATACAGCTTAAGCAATATAAGATTGAATTGATTAATTGGGAAAATGAAGATTAGTTGTTAAGGTTCAAACTGATGGGTTGATTTACTAAAACTGAAAAGTGCAGCTGCCCATGGTAGCCAATTGGCTTCTAACTTCAGCTTGTTCAATTAAGCTTTAACAAAAAAAACTGAAAGCTGATTTCTATACAGGGCTGCACCAGATTTTGCACTCTCCAGTTTTAGTAAATCAACCCCTGTAGATAATATGGGCAGAACACTGGGCACACGTGCAGCAAACTGAGCACAAGAGAAAAAAGTTGCAATTTTCCTACTTCTTTGGGATGCACAAGAGCAGTCCATAAAGCCGGGGACACACTAACAGTTTTTTTTTTTCGTGCAACCCATGCAAGCTTAGTTCAGTAGTTCAGCGATCTTCTCCGCTGAGCTGTTGTGTTGTAATGGCCCCCTCCACCAGAACACTCCGATCAGCGCTCTCTGCCATTGGCTGTCGGACAGACCGACATACACACAGGCCGAATGTCGTACAGTTTTTTTTGAACCGCCTGTTGCCTCCCGACATTCGGCCTGTGTGTACCCAGCTTTAGTGATGGGATTATTGTACCACAATCTATGTTCTTTTATAAATTAAGTTACCTTCTGTCAGTGATAGACACATTACCACTTTGGAATTTTTTACTATTAAAACCAAACCTTGCAAAGCAGCAAAAGTTGTTACCCATTAAAGCAATCAGACATCAATTAACTGCTCCTAGCCACTGAAGATAAAAATGTTTCACAATTTTTCTTGTAACCTAGCCACCTATGAATTTATGATGCTTTCTGTACATACCTATTTTGTTTGAAATAAACTCTTTAAAGGGACTCATGCATCAGGCCCCGCGTCTTTCTCATCTCTTTTGCAGATAAAAATGTTGGCTACTGTGCTTTGCATGCCTTACAAAATAGAACATTACTGTCTATTCAATTACATGGTTTCCACAGCAGTGAAATGTAGTCTTGTAATTATTCAGTACTGGTGTATCGACTGGTGACCAGTCGATTTGTAGATATGAACACTTGTACAATAGCTTTCAGTACATTCAATCACATGCCTTTTTGAATTTTTGAATGAATGGACTTTCCCCAAATCAAAAGCACATGCACTGTTAGAAATTAATTTGAAAGAAAAATGATCCGTCCCGCTCCTTGAAATTTTCTCCTCATTGCTGTTGAAAATAATTTGACCCCACTAATGATAAAATCGAATGAATGTTTTTAAAATTAAATATTTCAAACAAAAATCTACTAGTGTATGACGAGCCAAAGTCTCGAAATCACACAACAGTTTCCTGATGCCGCGTACACACGACCGGACTTTCCGCCAGAAAAGGTCTCCGACGGAGTTACAGCAGACTTCTGAACAAACGGACTTGCCCACACACGAACAGACTAAAGTCCATAAAGTCTGTTCATTTTGAGCGTGATGATGTACGATGGGACTAGAAAAGGAAGTTGAATAGCCAGTAGGCAATAGCCGCCCTTGCGTCATATTTGGTCAGTCGGACCAGCATACAGACGAACGGTTTTCCCTATAGGAATTGAGTCTAGGTCCGTCTGAATTCTTTAAAGAAAAACTATCGGATTATCCCACACACAATCGTATTATGCGACGGAATGGTTCCATCTAATCTATTCTGCCCGAAAGTCCAGTCGCGTGTACGTGGCATAATAGTCTAAAGTCCTGTACGCATGGGCAGAATGTGGTCTGGCATCGGCTGGTTCAATAGAAACCGGCCGAACTTCGGCCTGTGTATATGGCAGCCAGTCCAACAGAAACTGGCCATTCAGCTGGCTTCTGTCAAAGGCTCATGAACGAAAAAGGACTTCCGATCAGCGCTCTCAGCCAATGGCTGAGAGCGCTGACCGAGGTGTTCTGGCGAGGGGGGGTCCCCCTGTCAGAACACAATAGAAGAGCAGGGGAGATCACTGTACTAACATCAGATTGTTAATACAATGGCTCCGACCCGAGCTGTCAGTTCTGTTTCCTTCAACCTACTTGGTTGAACGAAAAAAAAAACTAGCGGTGTGTACAAGGCTTTAATGTATATTTAAAAAACATCACCCTATTTGCATATTACAAACATATTGAGTTGCTATTTGGGTTTGTTTTTTACTCTGCTTTCAAGCTTTTTATATATAAAATAGACATATAAAATAGACAATGGGCAATGTTATCAGACACAACTGTAGTGAGTAAATATTCCAAATGTGTTTGGTGTTTTACCAAGTACAAAAACAGGTCTTCACAGGTCAGTTTCTATGAAAAGCTCATTTTACCCACTCAAACGCCAGCAAAAGTCACATGCTATAGCAAGTCTGATAGATAACAATCCTACTGGTTTTTTTTCTCAATGCTTTTTAGATTTTGATTTAAAGTGAAAAAATTACCTAGTTTAGTGTTTACAGTTTAGTATATACAGCAGTGTACTATACTATAGTATGGTATGTAAAGTGAAATTTGATATTGTTAGTTATACTGGATTCAAATTCATTTATAGATATAATGTTAAATACAGCAGTCCAGTGGCTGTCCCTTTTGAAAAGCAGCTCCTTCACTGCACAAAAGGTCAGTCAATACTATTATTATCATTATTAATACTATATAAAATTTATATTACCGTACAAAACAAGTCATTAATGCCCATTCAATATTTTCAATAATATATGGGAGATCAAATTATGCTTTTTTGAAAGATGCAACAATAGGGTAACAGTCCATACGCAGACTGTTTTTCTTGCATTATGGTATTTGTATATTTACAAGGCTTCAGATAAAGACCTCTACTGATCAGACTATGCCTGCGCATCCCTCTGTGTGGCCATCAAAGTGGAAGTCCAGCCAAAACTTATCTTTAGCTTTATACTGTATGATCTGGATAGGGGCTAGAGATTTTGACACTTTTAATTATTGTAAACTGAGTCACTAATTGAGAAATTTACCCTCGCTTACTGTCTTGGTGGCACCAGTCAAAAAAGACTGGAAGTGAATGTAAATATATCGAATGGGCACAACAGTAAAAATCCAACATGGATTCTAAACTTTTCACTATTCCTTTATGAACTTTTTCAAAAGTGGATATACACTTTAGGCTATCAATAATATTGATATTTAGTTTATGCCGTTATTGGTCCGTTATTGTACATTACAGATACCTCTTCAGTCAATTATGTATTAATAAACTGTAGAAACAAGTCATGTGAGAAAAGGTACTTACATCAAACTGAGCATGAAGTGATCATACATGTTTAAAGTTAAGCCTACCCTGAGTTTTTTGTATAGTTACAGTGTTCTTAAGTTCACCAAACACATTACAGTCTAATTGTACAACCCTTAGATCTACCAACAACTATATAGTGCAAGGACATGCCTGGTTTTATAGAAATTGATTGGATAGGTTAGGTAGGTCCTCATACTATATACCTTTGGTAAATCCAAAGTTCCTTGTACAAAATTGTATGGTCAGATTATAACATGTATAGTTTAATTGGCTTCTGCCCATTCCACATTTCGTCACGGTTATACAGTGCCTTGCAAAGTGTTCACCCCCTTGGCATTTTCGTGTTTTGTTGCCTCACAACCGGAATTAACATGGATTGTTTGAGGATTTGCATCAATTAATTTACAGAACATGCCCACAACTTTGAAGATGTTTTTTTATTGTGAAGCAAACAACAAATAGGACAAAATAACAGAAAAAGTCAATGTGTATAACTATTCACCCCCCCTAAAGTCAATACTTTGTAGAGTCACCTTTTGCGGCTATCACAGCTCCAAGTCGCTTTGCATAAGTCTCTATGAGCTTGCCACATTTTACCACTGGAATTTTTACCCATTTCTCCTTGAAAAACTGCTCCAGCTCCTTCAAGTTGGATGGGTTGCACTTGTGAACAGAAATCTGACTACAGATTTTCTATTGGATTGAGGTCTGGGCTTTGACTAGGCCATTCCAACACATTTACATGATTCCCCTTAAACCACTCAATTGTTGCTTTAGCAGTGTGTTTGGGGCCATTGTCCTGCTGGAAGGCAAACCTCCACCCTAGCCTCAAATCACACACAGATTGGTACAGGTTTTGCTCAAGAATATCCCTGTATTTAGCACCATCCATCTTCCCCTCAGCTCTGACCAGTTTCCCAGTCCTGACTGCTGAAAAACATCCCCACAGCATGATGCTGCCACCACCATGTTTCACTGTGGGGTGATGTGATGTGTTGGGTTTGCACCAGCGTTTTCTTTGATGGCCAAAAAGTTAAATTTTAGTCTCATCAGACCAGAGCACCTTCCTCCATACATTTTGGGAGTCTCCCACATGCCTTTCTGCAAACACAAAACGTGCCATTGGGTTTTGCGCTGAAAGTAGTGGATTTTTTCTGGCTACTCTGCCATAAAGCCCAACTCTATGGAGCGTACGGCTTATTGTCGTCCTATATACAGATACTCCAGTCTCTGCTGTGGAACTCTGCAGCTCCTCCAGGGTTACCTTATGTCTCTGTGCTGCCTCTATGATTAATGCCCTCCTTGCCTGGTTCGTGAGTTTTGGTGTGCGGCCGTCTCTTGGCAGGTTTTCTGTTGTGCCATGTTCTTTCCATTTGGTTATGATAGATTTGATGGTGCTCCTGGGGATCATCAAAGATTTTTTTAAAACCTAACCCTAACTTGTACTTCTCAACAACATTGTCCCTTACTTATTTGGAGAGTTCCTTGGTCTTCATGGCAGTGTTTGGTTAGTAGTGCCTCTTGCTTAGGTGTTCCAGCCTCTGGGGCCTTTCAAAAAGGTGTGTATATGTAATGACAGACAGATCATGTGACACTTAGATTGCACACAGGTGGACATCATTTCACTAATTATGTGACTTCTAAAGGTAATTGGTTTTATGTATATATTTTTCTAATTTTACTGATTTTACTTTACCAACTTATACTATTGTGTGCTGATCCATTACATATAATTCAGATTAAAAACACATTGATCTAAAGGCTGTAATTTAACAAAACAGGTAAAAAGCCAAGGGGAGTGAATACAAGGCATTGTACATAACATGGTAGTGAGTAGAGAACTAGTAATCAGAACATAAAGATATGGGAACACCAAAGTTGACAAAATGTCTGCCAGGTGAATTTAAACGAGACCTTTACTGAGATAATAAGAAGGCTGTCATTGTTACACATATTTGAAAAATGCTGATTGCCTGACCATTAAGCTAAACCACAGTCTTCAATGCTTTCAGAGGCATTGACCTTGAGTAAGTATATGTAGATGAGTAGTTCTGCCTTCACTCAGTCTTTCTAATGTGCATACTTGTTACAGGTCAGTGAATGAGAAAGTACTGACACCAGCCAACAAGTATTCTTATTTCTATCATTGTAGGTTTCCTGTAATTGTTGGTATCAAAAAAAGGTTTTTTTCACTATATCCAAGGATCCTACAAGCTGTGTTTGTGTATCTCTGGTGACATTAATCCACTTATTTCCCATTATTATCAATAACTATATTTGTGCACATGTAAAGACAGTAGACTGCATTTCTTCATTTGCCAGCCTCATTCCATTTACATTTCACTGAACACCCACCTAGGGGTAGAGAAGTTGAATTAACACACAAATGTTTGAATACACAGGGCAGCTCTTCAGAGAGATGTGTGTAGTAACCCTGTCCTGACCCCATGCTAACCTTTGTGCTTGTCACAGACTGCTTTCCTTTGTTTGACTTCTGAGTTGGCTGGTGTTTAGATTACAGGTAAAGGGACAATGGCTTTGCTATCATACAATACCTCCTGACCTACTGTTCATCTCAGACCTCTAGTCTGGAATCTTATCACCTGGACAAACTAAAATAATGGCATATAGATGCTGCTAGTCACCAAAATAAATGTGATGAAGAAGGCAACCCATAGACATAACATGACACTTATGTTTCCAGGTGTCCAAAGACACTTCTGGCTGACCACTTTTGGTCAGAACTATCAACTGCAGACTACTCTATATTGGGCTAATTGTAGTGAAGCATATACTTTTATGGAGCACTACCCTTCATCCTGCAAGGTCTTTAGTCTAAAGTAGGATACATACAGGCTAAAAATCATCCATAAACAGTCAGTTGGGCAGGAACCGGACAACTTTCAGTTTGTGTGCACAGCTGTCTATTCTACAGAAGCCAGTCTTACAACCAGCTTCTGTCGAATGGGCATGTTGGAAGCCAGCAACCAATCAGCATCCAATCAGCACTGTCAGCCAATGGCTTCAAAGGCTGATCAGTGTGTTCTGGCAGGGGGCAGTCCCACCGCACAAATATCACTTGTGTTAGTTTGAAAATCTTTACGTTTTTTTCGCTCATTACGCTTGGTTGAACAAAGAAAAACTTTAGTGTGTATCTAGCCTAAAACAGCCTGCGACACCACAGAATTCCTCTTGAGGTTGCTAGGAATTCCTTGAGAAATGAGCAGAGGTGAATTGATGTCCCCACCTTCACTGATCACCAATACAAAGGGGAATTTTTTCACAAACCACTAATATAGGGGGTCACGTCTACACTGACCGTTAGTATGTGTTAGTAGAACAACACAATTTTTCATTATAAGATTATTACTGAAAATATTGTATAGAGCGGGGGTGGTAAAAATGATCTGTCCTGGGTGTTAAATACAGTGGAAAGCGCACATTCTTTGTCCATTTATTTAAAAAAATTTGCAACTCACTGAGCTTGTTAATGCATCGTTAGCTATAGGTTTGATAGGTTTCATTTCAAGGCATAGAAGTTAAGAAGCCCGGTCTAGGTTGTTGTGCTGGAGTCAGATGTCATTGCTGGCCACCTTTCACAAAATGCCAGTTACTTGACTCTTATGCTGAACTACTTAGAGTTTAATATACCAGTTTAGGTTGCCTATAGACATGCAGAATGAACGGACTTGGCCACACACAATCACAGCAAAGTCCGACGGATTCGAACGTGATGACGTACGACTGGACTAGAATAAGGAAGTTCATAGCCAGTAGCCAATAGCTGCCCTCGCGCCGGTTTTTGTCCGTCGGACTAGCATACACACAAGCGGATTTCTCGGTAGGAACTGGGTCCGGCGGAGTTCCGGTGGAAAAATTTGAAACATGTTCCATTTCTAAAGTCTGTCAGACTTTTGCAAATCAAAAGTCCGCTGAAGCCCACACACGATCGAATGGTCTGCCGGAATAGTTCCGTCGGACCTTTGATGTTGAAAAGTTCGGTCGTGTGTACGCGGCATTATAGATGGATCAAAACTCAGCCAGTCCCCCCTGAAGCCAAATTTTGACCCATCTATGGTCGACTTTAGTCTGCATTAAACTAAATTTGGCCACAGTCCAAATCTGAGCAGACATGTTCTCAGTCTGTTACTTTTAATTGAAAGTCAGGAACATCCAGTTTTTTCAAGACTGTAAACCAGAATGATCCAACTAAAAAAAAACTATAGAGATCCATAAGAATGGAAGCTAGTGTTATTTATATTTTAAAAATAGAGTGAATTAAATGAACACATACAGTATGCATATTAAATTAGAATCTGGAAAGTGAATTTGGTCAGATACCCTCAGGCACTGATTTATCTAAACTGTTTACTAGTTGATTAGAGATTAGCTGACTTGAAATGTCAATGGCATTCAGCTAGATCTGGCAAAAAAATGTATCATGACCATGGGATTTTTGAAGCATATCTGAACTTGTAAACAATACATTTGTTATCTTTTTTCAAGCTTTTTTCCATTATTATCACCTGGTAATGCAAATAAAATACTCATTGTCTCTGGGTGGCTATGCTCACTTCCACACTGTATATATGGGGCGAGCCATGGTTGCCACCCAAGCTTGACTTCAGACACGTCTGCCTCTGTTTATTTCCATTACAAATGGGGCAATGGGATTAGTGGCTTATAGAAAAAGATAAGGTTGTTTGTGCTTTGAATTAACAGGAAATGACAAGGACAGGTACAGGACAAGTATTTTGTGTACTTGCTGAAAATGTTCTTAGCCTAAAAAATGAAAATGTATGCAACCACTGCATTTAGGAACGGGTAAGCTGCAATATATTGAATTTTTGTTCTTGGGTTTAGCTTTCCTTTATTAGGCACAAGTAAAGCAAAAGCCTTTTACCCCTTTAATTGTGGTATCATTAAAATATTTTTTGCCAGGAAAACAAAGCCTATCATTGCTAGTTCTCAGCCATCAGAACAGTGAATCATTTTAGCTGTGTGTTTTTTCTACCCCCTTGGTCTGACACTTTCTGGTTCCTCTGATGACCTCATGTGCATTCCAATAGAAATGACTGTTACTGAACGCCTGCTGGTCCCCTGGAAGAAGCAATGTGCTATGATATAAATTGTGAGCAGTACCTAAAAGGTTAAACAATGTTACACAAATGAACATTCCAGACAGGCACCACGCCTCCGAAAACACACGAAGCTGGGGAAGTTTCATTCCTTACTTCATGAAGCGAAGTACATCTCCAACAGCCTTAATCCAGCCGTGGACTTCCAAACTGACCATAAAGATAACCTCTTCATTATTAATTTTGATGTGATCAGTCTTTGGAAGGGGAGTGATTAATGGAGCACATTAGAGTGAATTCTGTCATTGTAGGGACACAATTAGTCTCATTTAATAAGTTTAAGTGCAAAAATGTCCATAGCTGTTCTTTAGCATTCACTAACATGAGCTACACAACTCAACTGAACTGAACAACTCATTCACTTTCCTCCTGCTACCAAATAAAGCCATCACTGGTGCATATTTTACACAGGGCTATAATTCTCGTCACATTACGATTTTCTCTGGCCCTACGCAGAGACTTTTTCGCAGATAGCAAATAATCTGATAGTTGTCTACACTTCAATAAAGAATTCTATAAGCAATTAAAAATATTGCAACAGGCAGTTTACAAAGAGTAAATGTTGATGGCATTCCATGCTATATCTTAGTCATCTCTCATATACTGTAATACTTAACTATAAAAAAACAACAATGGAATAATCTTAGTATCAAGTAACATAAAATGTGACTAAACCAACCATTGCAGAATAAAATAGAAATGCATAGTAAAATGAACTTGTGGTCATTTTCAATGTTGGCATTTCAGTAAATTTGACTCAATTACATGGGAAAGCTTTCCCCTCTCAATGTTTTCCTGCCTTAAAGTGATATTAAATGCAAATTTTTTTTATTATTTTTTTTTAATAACAAACATTTCATACTTACCTGCTCTGTGCAATCGTTTTGCACAGAGCAGCCCCAATCCTCCTATTCTTCTTCTTTGGCGCTCCTGGCCCCCCCCCCCTTGTTTACTCATTTTTAGGGTGCATAACAATTCAGTATTCGATATATTGTATTCATTTTGATAGCACAGCACAGAAATGTATGCTTTATCACACTATATTAAGTATCTTACAGTTGAGTTGCTGCTTTGCACATCATTGAATTTCTTTTTGTACACTGTGTAATACACAAGAGCAGTTTTTGCATGAATTCTATAATTATGATAATTTTTTTTGACATAAATCTTTAAATGTGTCATCAAAAGACTTTATACTTTTATTACTTTTATTATACCCAAAAAAAATTTTTTGAATCTTACCTTGCAATTTGCTTGGAGGAGAAGAACTTGACTGAGTGTGGTGAGGAGAACCATGTGACATAAGTGAAGTCATATTGTGTGGATGTGAGGTTCCTGAGCTGTATGCATCCATGGCTAATTTCTGACGAAATGCTTCTTCTTTCCTCCTGTTAGCAAACCAGTTATAAACACGAACCTCTGTGACCAGATTTGATCCTAATCCATGAGCCTTTGATGGTGAAACACCTCGTTGCAAACATTCTGCTCTGTAAACATAAGCAACAAAAGAGTGCACAGAGCATAAAACATTTGAACTATTTTCTTTTCTTGTTTTATAAGCAAAGTAACCATGAATGTGTCAATATTTGTGCAAAATTCATACATTGGGTAAAAGCAGTCTGCTGCAGAGTTCAAACCATGCCTTGAATTCTAGGGATATTTCTAAAATGCCAATGTAAAAGACACAACCACTCACAACTGATTGTACAGTATTGAATAGACTTTAAGGTGTTTGATCACCCATAACCTTCTTAATACTTTTTTTTGCAAGACTTTTTCTCCCTGGGGTACCAATTTCCTTACTCCATCACAACTGTGTTAAAAATCAGCATTTCTTATAAGCAATGTTTTCTCAGGTCCATAATGTTTTTTTGTTGGATCATACAGACTGCCGAGTGTCTTGGCCATATGGGTAGAGGAGCTTACAGAGGATGGCTCTCTGGAGTGGGGTTGGTAAAGTTGGCAGGATCCCCAACAATTTTTGAAAACATTTCGTAGCTTCTGTTTCTAATATGTATAATACCTGATGAAGAATGCTGTTTCTTGCTGGTTCGAATCCCAACCATGACACTACCTGCCTGGAGTTTGCATGTTCTCCCTGCGCCTACGTGGGTTTCCTCCCACAATCCAAAGACATGCAGGTAGGTTAATTGTTTTCTGTCCAAAATTGGCCCCAGTATATGAATGGGGACCTTGGATTGTGGGCTGCTTTGAGGGTAGGGATTGATGTAAGTGTGCAATGTACAGGGATAGGGACAATTGTAGACACTCACTCAGGATGGACTGGTGTCTTTATTCAACCTATGTAAATTGGGTCCTTATGCTTTTTTTTCTCCCTAAATCCCTTTGAGTCCCAGAGCATTACTTTTGCTTTGGTGATGGTTCAATGCATTATGCTTCTTTAGTATTTGTAACCTAATGCATTATACATATTCTTTGGGACAGATAGGGCTTTAATTTGGTAGGAGATGTAGTTTTAGAGAGGGACCCGAGAAGAAGAGGATCGGGGCTGCTCTGTGAAAAACGACTGCACAGAGCAGTTACAGTGGTTGTAAACCCTTACAAACCACTTTGACCTACAAGTAAGCCTAGATTAAGGCTTACCTGTAGGTCCAAGAAATATCTCCTAAACCTATACGGTTTAGGAGATATTTGCCAAAATACAGGCACCGCTGTCTACGGCACATGTGCTATAGACAGCTGGGCGTAGGCGTACTGAGAGCGCCGCTGTCAACGACGATATGCTGCGAGTGGCGGCTCCCGTGCGCATGCGTGGTAGTGACGTCATCGCGGCTTTATCGAATGACAACGCCGGAGCAGCGAGACCCACCGAGAAAATGGAGGCTCCGTACACAAGGGGACAGCCGTGACTTCGCTGGCTCCTGTGTCAGGTAAGTGACACATAATGGACTACTATACGATGCATAGTAGTCCATTATGCTTTACCTTTGCAGGGAATTAACCCCCCTGACGGTCTTCCCGAGTCTGGCTCGGGGTGGAATTTTTGTACCATTAGCGGTAACCCCGAGCCAGACTCGGGACTGCATCGCTGGATCCAGGAGGAGGTTTACTTACCTTCTCCCTCGGATCCAGCGTTGTCTCCCCGCTGTACGAGCGAGCCGTGCCTCGCTCGATCTATCATGGAGCCGATCTCCGTGCCCTGCGAGCATTGCGACGCACGGGGACGGAGATCGGCGCCAAATTCAAAAAGTGAAACAGACAGTATACATACAGTATAATGTAATCTTACAGATTACATTGCTGTATGTAAATATTTCACATCCCCTTTGTCCCTAGTGGTCTGTCCAGTGTCCTGCATGCAGTTTTATATAATAAAAACTGTTCTTTATGCCTGGAAACTGGAGATTGTCCATAGCAACCAAACTGTCATTTTACATCAAAAATGGTTTTAGACCAGCTAGAAAACAGCGATAATAAATTGGAATCACTCGCAGAATTGAGCGGTAGTGATTTGTGGGGAGATCCGTCATCAAATACTGAAAAGTAATGACAGTGACAATTCTGCAACTGAGCAAATTTCACAGTTTTTGATTTGATTACATTATTGAATAATTTTTATTATTGTTATATTATTATTTGGTACAATTATTTATAGTTATTTATTATATTATAATTTATGATTTCATTTTTCAAATTTTATCATACCCGGGATGTCTGCTAGACTCTGGTTTGGACAGATTTAAGAAAGTTATTCCTAAGAATTACAGGACTACAATATAAAACGCCAAATTTTCATGCAAAATAATGGTACCACTTTTAGCACCTAAAATCCGAAATAATCGTACCGCCAGGGAGGTTAAAGAGGAAGTAAACCCATCAGGGTTTACTTCCTCTTTAAATATAACATGTTTGTCACCTTAAAAAAAAGAAAACCTTTAATATTACTTAAAATTTTCAAACAGGTGAATTTACCGTACATACACCATAGGAGCTCCCATTTCTCCATTTCTCCATTACCTGTTACATTCTTCAACCAAAGCCTCTCTTTCTTCTTTACTGGGGTTCTTTTGTCTTTCATAGGCCTGGTAGAGAATGTGCTGGGATGCAGGTCCCCATTTGAAACGGTTCCGTCTCATTTTCTTGTTAGCAGGCTCTGAGCAGGAATCATCAGACTGCGCTGTGACTTGAGTTTGATGGTTGAACTCTGGAAAGAGAAACAGCAGCTGATCCTGACTGCTTTTGTCTGTCATATTTCCACAACCCTGGACTGTCTGGTTGAATTCTGTAAAGAAAGGGCAAAAATGTCTAGCCACAGCAAACATATATAAAGCAGCACAAACAGAAAGGACACAATGTAATCAAATTCTGCTCTCAGAACACCAAGCTGTAATTGTCCAGGGCATTCAAAAACAAAAAGTCAGGTAGCTGGGGTCTATAGCAGCCATTATGCTGGCCATACACTAAAGCCTCATACATGTAATAAGAATATCGGACTAATGATCGTCCATTTTTTTTTCCAATGCTAGTCTCATATAGAAAACCAATAGGTTACTAAAGTCTCAAAAATCTTGTAACGGCAAAACACAACTTCGGAAGTGATTTAATGTATTGTATTGTATTCTTTCATTTCCAAACATGCGTGGTCTTGGTCACATTTATTCTAATTACATGAAATAATTTTTTCTGTTATCGTACCAGAAATGTTTTCGTGCTTATCACTTTGGATTTTTGAACTGTCATGATCGGCTCTCGAAAACTGTGTACTAATGATCAGATTATCAGACCATCGCTCCAAAAGCAGTATTCTGTCCTCCAATATTCTCATCATGTGTACTAGGCAGGGGCGGACTGACCATTCGGGCCAATCGGGCACTGCCTGAGGGCCCCCCGGGCCACTAGGGGGCCCCATCAGGGTTGCCAGCCTCAGTAAAACCAGGGACAGTATGTAAAAATATGTGCTTTTTTTTACATCTGTTTCTGAAATGTTCCTTACCGACATCATTTTGGTATAAAAATCCCGAGATCATAGTTGCCCCATCTCTCCAGTACCTTCTCAGCCAATAGAAACCTGTCTGTGTATATTGTGTGTACATGTATGTGTATACTGTGTGATTGTATACTGTGTGTGTGTATACTGTGTGGCCCCATAATCTCTGATTGCCTGGGGGCACTATAATCTTCTGTTGCCCGGGGGCACCCATGAGTTTTCAGTCCGCCCCTGGTACTAGGCATATGTTTTTTGTTATTCTCCTTGGAATGGAGTCTAACTGCAGAAAAAAAAGCACCTGCCACTTAATTCAAAATTATTTCAGGGGCATCTCAAACTGATGCCAAAGCAAGCTACATGTGTCCATTGACAAAAAACGTAAATCCATTGACCCAGGCTGTTGGAAAAATTCCACAGTTTTTGGTCTTTGCAATACATAAGGTGTGGCATGCATATTAGTGAATCATCTCATGTTATGACATTGGCTTTCATTGTTTTTCCTTCTGGGGAGCTGCAAAGATGATAAAGAGATATATGCAGCAACACACCATACCTTGGAGAGAGGTATTCGAAATAATAAAATCTGAGAATACCTTGAATTGTTGCCAACAAAAAATTGATCTTCTTTGAATGGCAGAGGTGCTGAGTGAGCAACCTCCCGTGTTTGGTATACAGGAGGTAAGTCACTCCAGGAGCACCCAGAAGAGACTAGCGCTGACTTCATGTAGCACAGACCACTATAATGAATTTGTACATCCCCAGCAGCCCTCCAGATGTGAGATATGAAGAGTTAGATGTAACCAAGCCAGACTAATGTAAGTTTAAAAAATAAAAACATTCTTGGAGTTCAGCTTTATTGTCCATAGTCTGGACACAGATACACTTTTGAGAGCAGAACCTCTAAACATAATTTAGCTCACTATTTTATACACTAGCAAACTATCACTATCATCAGTCCCTTTTTTTTTTAATTACCCACTTCTCTCACTACAATGCGGCTTTTGTTCTTAACTAGTGAAACAAATCTTAGAAAAAGATGTGAAAGCATGTCATGTCAACAGCCACTTTCTACATGTTATCATTATTTTGAAATGGTTGGCAGTTTAGCATACATCTATAAACAACAACCTTACAGTGCCTTGAAAATGTATTCATACCCCTTGAAATTTTCGACATTTTGTCATGTCACAACCAAAAAACGTAAATTAATTTTATTGGGATTTTATGTGATAGACCAAAACCAAATAGCACATAGTTGTGAAGTGGACGGAAAATGATAAATGGTTGTCAATTTTTTTTTACAAATAAATATCTGAAAAGTATGGCGTACATTTGTATTCAGCCCCCTTTACTCTGATAACCCTAACTAAAACTTAGTGGAACCATTGCCTTCAGAAATCACCTAATTAGTAAATAGAGTCCACCTGTGTGTAATTTAATGTAAGTATAAATACATCTGTTCTGTGAAGCCTTCAGAGGTTTGTTAGAGAATCTTAGTGAACAAACAGCATCATGAAGGCCAAGGAACACACCAGACAGGTCAGGGGTAAAGTTGTGGAGAAGTTTAAAGCAGGGTTAGGTTATAAAAAAATATCCCAAACTGTGAACTGCACTCCACAAATCTGATCTTTATGGAAGAGTGGCAAGAAGAAAGCCATTGTTAGAAGAAAGCCATAAGAAGTCCCGTTTTCAGTTTGCAAGAAGCCATGAGGGGGACACAGCAAACATGTGGAAAAAGGTGCTCTGGTCAGATGAGACCAAAATTTAACTTTTTGGCCTAAAAGCAAAACGCTATGTGTGGCGGAAAACTAACACTGCTCATCACCCTGAAGACACCATCCCCACCGTGAAACATGGTGGTGGCAGCATCATGTTGTGGGGATGTTTTTCTTCAGCAGGAACAGGGAAAATGGTCAGAGTTGATGGAAAGATGGATGAAGCCAAATACAGGGCAATCTTACAAAAAAAACTGTTATGCCGCATACACACGACCGGACTTTTCGAGGGACTAGGTCCGACAGTCTTTCTGATGGACTTTCGACAGATTTCCGACGGACTTTCCGAATGAGCGGACTTGGCCACACAATCACACCAAAGTCCGATGGATTTGAACGTGATGACGTACGACCGGACTAGAATAAGGAAGTTCATAGCCAGTAGCCAATAGCTGCCCTAGGGTTGATTTTTCTCCTTCGGACTAGCATACACACGAATGGATTTCTCAGTCCGGCGGAGTTCCGGTGGGAAAATTTAAAACTCTAAAGTCCGCCGGATTTTTGGCAAGCAAAGTCCCGATGGAGCCCACACATGATCGAATTGTCCGACAGTGGTCAGCTCAACAGGGATAAACGGATGAATCACAGCAATGCTTGCAGTATTCACTAACTTTCTAACTTCAGCTTGTTCAAGCTTTCACAAAAAAAAAACTGGATGCTTATTAGTTTATATGCAGAGCTGTGCCAGATTTTGCCCAATCCAGTTTTAGTAAATCAATCTCAACCTTTACTTATCTATCAACTAGAAGTTACAGCTGCCCTTCTGCTGTGGGCACTGTTGTTACAAAGGTATTGTTGGAACATTTATGGGCAGACTAAAGCCTGGAACTCACTCCCCCCCCCTTTACCCGCAATATTGTGGGACACATCACAGGTCCCAAAGACTATGGGACCATTCACAACAACAGAGCAGCTAACCATTCACGGTGAGTGGTGCCATTCACGTGACGTCACGCCACCACAATTGCTGACCGCGCTGCATTTACATGTAAGTGACAAATAATAGATTTTTTATTGATTTTAAACAATTTTAGTTAGCTGCTCTGTTATTCTATCATGGATCAATAAACATTACTACACTATGATACCCTGTTTTTCCTGTCTAACTGGTATTATGATGTGGTGTGAGTGGCTGAGTGTCCCCAACATCTTTGCACCGAGAGTCTTGGATTAAGTGAATACTGGAGGCATTGCTGTGATTCATCCATTTATCCCTGTTGGGCCACCTATTGTGTGTTTTCTTACTCCCTCTGGTGAGTTTGCATTGCATGTGGGGAAGATGGAGTGATGCATGGATGCAATATTGTCTGTCACCATCAGGGGTGTACCCTGCTTTTATGTTAATGTTTATATGTTTTACTGCACTGTGAGATTTAACATCCAGCATCAAGAGTGGATTCCCTTTGAAGAATCACATGGGCACTAGCAGTGCACAAAGCGAGTGAGCTGTTCTCTTGGTTGAGACAGCATTCATCTCTGGTGAGTGGCCACTTCTTCCATATCCATACACGTGAAGGATTATTGCACATTTTTATGGACTATTTTGTGGACTATTTCTACACTTTGTGGGTCTTTATCAATGTTATGATTGTCCAATGAAGGACTATTGCATAGAAGTTGTTTGTTTGTTGACCGCTTATATTTTTCATGCACTATTAGTGCTGCAATTTTGATATTTTTTTGTTCATTTGAGCGGTGTGTGTGTATCCTCTATTGAATAAAAAACAAAACTAAACTGCACTTGTGATAACAATTGGAATATAAGCTACAGCACTCTAGTGAGATATCATTACAAAATGGAAATAAATAAAAATAATGTTGCACTAAGTGTAACAAAGGACACAAAAAGTGAGTCTATGAGTCACACAGGTGACACAGATGTAAATGAGTGTCTTGATAGTTGATACACCAATTGAAATCTTCCACCATGCGTGTATGTTTGACCATATGTTGACCTGCCAATGGCGTTTGAGATACTAAGCCTTCTTTGACCCCCCCCCCAGTAATAGGTGGTCAATGATCTCTGGTAAGAGCACATCCTTTATTGGTGGTGGTTTATCAAATGGTGTAAGATTTCAGTTGGTGTATCAACTATCCAGACACTCATTTACATCTGTGTCCCCTGTGTGAGTCATAGACTCACTTTTTTTTTTTTTGTTAGACTTAGCACAACATTATTTTTATTTGTTTCCTCTATTGCCAGCAGCAATTTTTTTGTGTTTTAGCGCTGATCTCTTTCTTTTTATTTGTCTGCTCACTGAAGACTTAGAACTGAGCTATCAGCAGTCTTTGATCGCTCAGTTCTGGATGTAGAACAGTGGTTCTCAACTCCTCAGGACCCACTAACAGACCAGGTTTGCAAGATATACATCACAGGTGATATCATCTGCTGCCCAGTGATTGCAGTATTCTAGTATGCATCTCCCCAAGGTAATACTTAAAATATGGCCTGTTATTGGGTCCTGAGGACAGGAATTGAGAACCACTGATGTAGAGGGAGCAGGGGACAGATGCAGTATCAGACTGATGCTGTATCCACCTAAGTGAATTTTTTATGCTTTTTTTTTTTTTTTTTTTTTTACAAAACCCACACTTCCCTGTATAGGTATAAAAAATACAAAATGTTTCCATTCTGCAGTAGAAAACCTCATACTGCCGTATACACACTTTGGTCAATGGAATTTTTTTAACTATTAGAAAAAAAAATGTTGCTATTTAAGTAAAGTGAACCATGTCACAGAAAAAAAAGAAGAAACAGTCAAGTTCCCCTTTATACTTACGTATGACAATTTCCCTTTGTTTCCTCACATACCAGGTATACAGGGCAGCACGTTTTTGCGTTTTCATTGGAGTGCCTTTATTGAGATGCTGGGAAAGATGTGATTGGTTCAGTCCAGTAATATCAACTACCTCTCTCTGAGGAATGTTGTGCTGCTGCATATATCCCTTTATCATCTTTGCAGCTCTCCAGGGATCCTCACTGTAGAGAAGAAAATACAATGACGTCAATGTCATGGCATAAGATGATTTACTAATATACATGGCACACCATATAGGTTGCAATGACCAACAACTATGGAATTAGTCCAACAACCTTTGTCTCTGGACTTTCAGCTTGCTTTCAACATCAATTTGGGATGATTCTGAAATCATTTACACTTTACTGACAGGTGCATTTGACCTACAGTTAACCTCCTTTTGAAATGTGTCAAGCTGCTTTTGCATTCCTAAAAAAAGAAGAAAAGATTGATCGTACACTTGAATCCAAAAGATGTTTTGGAGATTTCTTTATTGTCATGAGCCAGACAAAATTGCAATGATGATCAGTTGATGCGTTTCACATGAAAATAACCATGCTTGGACAAGCACGGTTATTTTCACGTGAAACATGTCACCTGATCATCATTGCAATTTTATCTGGCTCATGACAATAAAGAAATCTCTACAGCATATTTTGGATTCAAGTGTATGATCAGTCTTTTCTTTTTTTTTTTTATACAAGGTGATGAGCTGGGATTAGCACCTTAGACCTGGTGTGTCCATTTTTTTCTGAAGCGGTGTGTTCTGTTTCCTGCTTTTGCATTCCTATAGGCTTGTATGGGTAGAGAAACTGTTGACATTAACAAAATTCTATTGACACGGGGCCTCAGACCTGCCACAGATGGGAAGTTATCTTCAAGAACAGCGGGCGGCAAGCTATCTGTCCATTCTCTCATGACTCATTGTATATCGAGAAACTACCCCAATCCTCACCAAATGGCAGTAGTGCAAAACGTACTCCCAATGCTTCCATTTTTCTACACAAAACAAGGAACCATGGACATGGAATCATTTTTGAAAAACTCCCTGTACTAGAACAAGCACCTCCAGTTGTGTGATGTGCTGCTTAATGTATTGAGACCATCACTATATATTATCCAGTCAATTGTGGGCAGCCTAAGAACTGAAGGGGTGTACAGATAAAGTAGAAGCTGTTCAAGAAACACACCAGGCCTTATGTGTACAGTAGAAATGGAAGAAAAATATGTTATGACTTTGTCGAGTAGATGCTTCTTTTTTTTCTAACCTGTATAGGACATATGACAATTGAAATCTGATTAAATGTTGCAACATATTTTGCCATTCCCTAAAATAAAACAAAAACACTTGTGATCCAGACACTCCTTACAAACACCACAGCCCTCTCTGTAGATTACACGGCAGTTAAGCTATGCAAGACCCACCGCCTGTAGATGGACAATGAAGTTGCAGCATAGTTATGATGTCATCTCTGTGTTTCCCCTCCTTTCTAGGTCTGCTGGCAGCACTTTGCAAGACAAGTCTGACCTATTTAGAATGCTGGTCCTCCAATTGCCAGCCTGGGTGCCAGTGTGCAAAGGCCTACAAGAGGCTGATATGAAGACAAATTCACTTGTATAGAAAAAACAAATTCTACATTTCTTTGGAGTGCACTTAGGCTCCATGCACTCTGGCTTAAAAACCATTGCTTCTACAGGAGTTTTGTGTTCTGCCTGTAGAAGCAGCTCAATGTTGTCCTATGTGTCCATGCACATTAGGACGTTAAGAGGCATATTTTGAGTTTAACGTTAAGAGGCAGAAAAAAAAACCTTGTGGTTTTTACGTTTCTGATTGGAGCTCACTGGCAGAAAATATCTATGATATATAAGATATATATATATATATATATATATATATATATATATATATATATATATATATATATATATATATACCATATATGACAAAACTAGTAGGATGAAGTCTATGCTCAATACACCTACTTTCTTTGTGATGTGCAGATTCTTTTAACCCAGGAGCTTTTTAATCCATGTTTTGTTGGACTTGTGGAAATCTTCAATAAACCACCACAGTTTTACACTATGTGGCGATCTTTCTCTTCTTCTTTTATATCACATCCATAAGAGAGATGGAAAGTAAGAAACCAGCAAGGTTGGCTTCAACGCCATTCTCATTTATATCCAGTGTAAGGATCCTCCATGATGTGTGAATCTATGTCTTACTAGGCTTCTATAAGGTGGAGTCTAGTTATCCGGTAAGGGCACATCTTTTATTATCACGGAGGAAGGTGCACTTTGGTTGTTTTGTAATTTATCATGCTCCGAGATACGAATTCAAGGATTTCTTCATTTGTTTTGGACACTTTATGGACTAATCACCATTATTTATTTATTTTTATATTGTTTTATATATTTCTCACATTTAAATAGCGTGGTCATTTTTTGTTTTTTATGCTCTAAAATCCGTGAATGCAGATTTTGCTTATAAGAAAGGAAGGTAAATTTTACATAAGAAAACACAGATAGCAAAAGATAACTGTCAGGGGTTTTAAGGTAGAATTCCAGCTTACACCTAACTAGCCTTAAAAATGTCCCCTCCTTACACCTATGCTGATTAACCTGTGTAAAAAAAAACCTATGTTCAGCCCACTGTAGTCCAATCACATGATTTCCCTGTGTCAGCCAGGGCACTGGCTGCAGGGAAGGAGAGGAGAGAGAGCTTGACAATGGCTGGTAAAGCTTGAGCAGTGACGTCACCCAGAGGCACCAATGGCCCATCCATTGTCGGCGCTCCCTCCTCTCCTCTACTGCCACTGCTGGCTAACACAGGTGAGCTGGATCATGTGACTGGACTTGAGCGAGCAGAAAATAGCTACGTATATACATCTTTCTAGCACAGGTTAGTCAGCATTGACATTATTAGGGGAGGGGGGGGGGGGGGGCTGTAATTTCAAGGTTAGTTAGGTGTAAGCTGGAATTCTAAAATAAGTACTACATTCAGAATGAACCACTAGCTAAATAAATCCAAGAGGCAATTTATCACACACAGTAGACACACATTTCATCGGTTGCAAAATTCAGACATGCCTTCTATGATGGCTTCTATGATGTGCCTTCTATGAGGCAATCTTGCCTTAACTGCCATTGCAGATATACTGTGAAATGTATTTTATTGTAGCTTTGTATTGCATTGAAGTGCTTTATGCAGATTTGTTTCCTAAAATATTTTTGTGGTACAATACAGTATAATAGTTATGAACATATAATAAAAACATATAGAAGATTTCTGCCACTGTTTGGGTATTGTGCATGTGCGTCAACTCGAGACTTGGTCACCAGCCATATATTTATTGTTACATTTGAAGGTGAAAAATGATTTTGGATTTATTTATGTACAGTATTTCACAAGTGTTAAAAGTACATTGCACAAATGCGTATACATTTGTTCATCATATAATTTAAGTAGAATGCTAGAAATCCAATCCACACTTATTTATTTGCAAATTGGTCAACCATAGCGAGTTAGAACCAGGTAATCAACTATTGAGAGCAGCTGTTATAGCCCAGCAAACACATGTGTGTGCAGAAATGCATGGACAGGTGCGCATTATGCTTGCCTGCAAGAGAGAGTAAACACTGCTTCACCCTTACTAGCATGCTTGTAGTAAATCAGGTATATAGTACAGTATCCGTGATTTATGCTCCCCCCTTCGTGAAAACACTCACCGACTGCTAAGCCTTACACTCTCGTGTGAGGCTCAAGGGCTTTCAAAAAGATCTCTCAAGATGAAATTCAGACCCCAGCACATCCAACTGGAACTTCTCCACTTACGCACTTCATTGTATATATATATACCTCAAAGAGAAATCACAGAGGGAGACCCCAATAGTGTAATACTGCAATCACTCTTTAATATTTTAAAAATCTCACTCCTTATGCACTCACATGAACTTAAAAAAGCAAAATCACTTCAAAAGAGTAAAAAGACTCGCTTCACAACTTCACTCCACAAAACTATTCTGAATACGTCGGGGCATTGGTGGTCACGGCGGACTCATTAGATGCGGTACTGAATCGCTTAATCTCACCCCTCCTCGTGCGTCCCGCCTGGTCCCACACAGCAGGTCTGTTCGAAAAAGGGCGCCTTCAAGTAAAATGATTCAGTCCTCTTAGTCCTGTGCCTCCTTCCCAGCTCCGTGTATGTCAGCTCAATATTCACAGCATTCGATATCCCCATTTCGAAAACTGGTATATAATAACAGGCATTCGATTTGAGAGTTCGCTACAGTCTCCGGAGCGTGCGTCGAGATTTATCATGTGCGTCGAAACATTCGATCTTAGATGTTGCATTCGATGCTTTATAGGTTCCGCTCCGGTCTCAATACTTTACATACGCTGCGTGCTGATAGGCCTCGCGTGCGCCGAGATCGAGACTGAGTGTCCCCATCTCCACAATAGTCAAGTATTGGATTCCGTGTCCCCACATTCAATCATCGAGAAAATGTGGAACCCTTAGCGTACTACCTCTAGTGATGTCAATACCCATCAGTGGTGTCTCTCCATTTAAGCAAACGGTATCCTTCTGCATGTCGCATTATATTCAGTCAACTAATATTACATTTAGTAACCGTGCCTTCACACAGCATGCAGTCCAGTATATACGTAACTATAGACTGGTGCAGTACTCTGTCGCCGTGTCATCAATGCGCCAACGTTTACAATAATGGTTGCAATAATGGTTATCATACATCTTCAACTAGCTAATAGGTACACGTATTCATTACTATATTGAAGTGTTACAAATGCAAATCTAATTAAAATTCAAATGGAAATGCATATATCTCAAAGACAACACCTATATTGCAGGTGAACCAACATATAAGCATAACTCCAAATAAAAAATTCTTAAAAATCTAAAATCGCATTAAATGAAGATCCTATGGCTATTGCCCTAAACAGAGACAAAATTGGCACCCTCATAATATTTACAGGGCTCCCCCATCAATAACTTCGCATCTGTCTACAGATGCGAACTCATGTAAAGACTTATTTTAGAGATCAGTGATCGGTAACCTCCTGTGCATTTCCATATCGGAGTTGCAACCTTAAATGGTAAACATCATGTGCATTTCCATATCGGAATTGCAATCTTCCCTCTATAACACGTACAATATGTTGGTTCACCTGCAATATAGGTGTTGTCTTTGAGATATATGCATTTCCATTTGAATTTTAATTAGATTTGCATTTGTAACACTTCAATATAGTAATGAATACGTGTACCTATTAGCTAGTTGAAGATGTATGATAACCATTATTGCAACCATTATTGTAAACGTTGGCGCATTGATGACACGGCGACAGAGTACTGCACCAGTCTATAGTTACGTATATACTGGACTGCATGCTGTGTGAAGGCACGGTTACTAAATGTAATATTAGTTGACTGAATATAATGCGACATGCAGAAGGATACCGTTTGCTTAAATGGAGAGACACCACTGATGGGTATTGACATCACTAGAGGTAGTACGCTAAGGGTTCCACATTTTCTCGATGATTGAATGTGGGGACACGGAATCCAATACTTGACTATTGTGGAGATGGGGACACTCAGTCTCGATCTCGGCGCACGCGAGGCCTATCAGCACGCAGCGTATGTAAAGTATTGAGACCGGAGCGGAACCTATAAAGCATCGAATGCAACATCTAAGATCGAATGTTTCGACGCACATGATAAATCTCGACGCACGCTCCGGAGACTGTAGCGAACTCTCAAATCGAATGCCTGTTATTATATACCAGTTTTCGAAATGGGGATATCGAATGCTGTGATTTGAGCATGCGCAAATCAGGGATTTGGTTTCGGCGCGTGTTGTGGACGCTAGTATACACTCCATTAATATGGGAGTGACAGAGGGAAAGCCAAGGACGTTGATTCGACGATGGGGGAATATAAGGTGGGATGCTGGACCAGATAGCCAATCCCATGATTAAGTCTGATATGACGAAACATGTCGGGGGCGTGGCTATCTGGTGAATATTGAGCTGACATACACGGAGCTGGGAAGGAGGCACAGGACTAAGAGGACTGAATCATTTGACTTGAAGGCGCCCTTTTTCGAACAGACCTGCTGTGTGGGACAAGGCGGGACGCACGAGGAGGGGTGAGATTAAGCGATTCAGTACCGCATCTAATGAGTCCGCCGTGACCACCAATGCCCCGACGTATTCAGAATAGTTTTGTGGAGTGAAGTTGTGAAGCGAGTCTTTTTACTCTTTTGAAGTGATTTTGCTTTTTTAAGTTCATGTGAGTGCATAAGGAGTGAGATTTTTAAAATATTAAAGAGTGATTGCAGTATTACACTATTGGGGTCTCCCTCTGTGATTTCTCTTTGAGGTATATATATATACAATGAAGTGCGTAAGTGGAGAAGTTCCAGTCGGATGTGCTGGGGTCTGAATTTCATCTTGAGAGATCTTTTTGAAAGCCCTTGAGCCTCACACGAGAGTGTAAGGCTTAGCAGTCGGTGAGTGTTTTCACGAAGGGGGGAGCATAAATCACGGATGGTGTGGTGAAAGGAGTCACTTGTAAAAAGGAATCTGAACACTGGATATATTTTTTTCACGCATTTTTTTCACGCATTTATAGAAAGACTTTCTGTAATCTGGATATTCTTTAAATATTGTTTGGTGGATGGACTATATTCACATTTGTTTATATTCGTCACTGCATATGTAATCTAAATGCAAATTTGGGTATTCACTGAGTGATAAATATTTATATATTTTGTTACTGATCACACAATTTATGATCTGAGATAGGATCACTGAGGAGGTGAGGGCACGTTTACTGAAAGGTACACAGGTAATAGCGCCACGTGCAACCAATTAGTTATTTGGAATTTTAACACTATTTTTGTATGCACCTTTTTATATTTGACAGTTTATGGTAAGTGGCCGCTAAGGTATAAAATATTGGGTTATCCGTAGCGCTGTGACGATACACTAGGAAAAGGGTTTGTGGAGTGTGTATCTTTAAAATAATATAGTACAGTAGACCAGGTTTAGTCTGTTACCCTGCAGTAACCCCCCAACAAAAGGAATGCATGTTCTGCACTAGGTAATGAAGTTCAAAACTTATGTATACACCTGTTTATACAAGCCATTTCTTTTGGCATTCCATTGATATCAGATGAATCATTTATTTTGTCAACATGCTTAAAACCAAACCCATCTAGCCAGTAAGAAATGTATACCGTCTAAACGTGATGGAATAGTATTGTGTTGTGTACATGAGGCCTTAAGCCCACGTTCACATCAGGCAATTTTGACATGCGATTTGACATATCAAATCGGCAGGTATTGCCGGCAATGGCGGTACCATCCGAATCGATGCGACGCCGAATGTGCGGCGCCACAGCGATTTCCAAAAGTAGTTCATGCGCTAATTTTGGCAACTTCGGGGACAATTTGAATAGACATCTGTGCAGGAACCCGCACAGATGTCTGTTAACCCTTTAAAGTCCACATTTTTCAATGAGTTAGCGTGACTCAAAATGTGCTGTACCAAACTGTGGAGCCGAAGTCAACTGAAATGCAGGTTTGAAATTGTGCGAGTTCAGTTGAACTGATGCTGATTAATAGAGCCAATCAGGTATTTTGCGCCTAGATTCTAACTTATTTTACAATGTCATATGCACAAAGCTTAAGGGATAAAGTAATAAAGATACCAACTCTAAGCATCCCCAAATCTATGAGAAAGGGTTCACCACTACTAAAGTGATTTCTGCTGCATAATTGGGGCAGGCCTATGCCCACAACAAGCATTCAAGATTGAGCTTTTATTCTGTATCCTGGTTGAGAAAATGCTACCTATTTTCCACTAATTGTACCGCCAAATAATGTAGCGTAGGGGAAACAAAGCAAACACCCATTGCATGGTCAGTTGCCAAGATCCCTCAGTATTCCAGTGAATTCATTCATGCGATCTTCACAGCCTGTCACTAGTGTTAGACTACCTGATTTTCTGTTTACTAGGAATGTTACATCAGATATGTTTTTTACTTTTTTTTATTTTAACCAATGATCAAATATTTGCCTTGTTTTATCGCCTAGCGCCTAATGTCCTCAAGAAATGTCCTCCTGGTTGAAACGATTTATTGTTTCCAAAGGCATGCAGCAAATTGATTGTTTTGCTAATCTATTTGGAAAAAGGAACCATTATTACAATGGAACTTTGGGTCACCTAAATTGCTTCACTAAACTTATTCTGGAATGTGCAGTTTAATCTTCATTACACAAGTACTGTTAGCCTTAATAAAGCCTGAAGCACACTGGACTTTTTTGCAGCTGACACCCCTAAGCATCAGGCGTAAACTCCCCTGCATGTTATTATTATTATTATTATTATTATACAGAGTTTATATAGCGCCGACAGTTTACTCAGCACTTTACAACATTAGGGCAGACAGTACAATTACAATACAATTCAATACAGGGGGGAATCAGAGGGCCCTGATCGTTAGAGCTTACAATCTAGGAATGTTAGCCTATATCCATGCACACATAGGTTTTTAGCAGCATTTAGTGAAACAAGCTTTTAGAGGCAGAAAAAAACCCACTGCCAGTGCGTCCAGGAACAGCTGAGTTTTGGCAAAAAAAACACACTTAACGTTGCTAAACGCATCTAAATGCTGGGCATGTTTAGCACTTAAGCCAATGAAATGAATTAACGCCCAAGCTCTTAAATGCACCTAAAAGCTTGTAAAAGCTGCTGGCAGAAGCAAAGGCTTCTAGGAGAGTTTGCAAAACCTCCTGTATGCATGAGGCTTTAACACTGAAACTGACTAATAGACACTGTCATATACATATAAGACTATAATAAAATACTGTATTTTAACAGCTTGTTCTGCCATGTTTACCCCCCATATTCCCAAGGCTTTTTCATGCTCCACACACTAAAATTGCCCTTGTGGCAAACTTCTAAGATCCAGTTGTAAAACAACTGTATAATCTAAAAGATGTCCATAAAGATGATCCACACATCCGCTATTGCTCTAAAATCTTGCTTTTTATTCAGTAAACCACAGTGTGCAGTACACAAATGCATTCAATTAACATGTTTCAGCCTACACGGCTTTAATCATAACTACCATAAGACATGAAACTTTGATAATCTTTGATAAAAATGTATTTATTTTTTATTTTTTGGGGATTTTTATTTAAAAAAAATTATTATATATATTATTAATTATAGTTAAAAATATTGTTTTTTTTTTCAAAATTGTAGCAATTATTTTGTTCATAGCGCAAAAAATAAAAACTGCAGAGGGGATCAAATACCCCCAAAAGAAAGCTCTATTTGTGGGGGAAAAAAGGACATAAATTTTGTTTGGGTACAGTGTCACACAACCGCGCAATTGTCGTTTAAATCGATGCAGTACCGTATCGCAGAAAATGGCCTGGTCATTAAGGGGGCAAATCCTTCCGTGGTTAACTGCATCCTTAAGTAGAATTCAAGGCCTTACCTAACTAATCTTAAAAATACATCCTTCCCACAAAAAAAACTATGCTGACTATCCTGTGTAAGATAGATGTATACACTTACTTATTTTTAGTCCAGTCCAGTCATGTGATCTTTCCTGTGTCAGCCAGCAGTGGCTGCAGGGGACATGAGGGAACACCAACAATGGATGGGCAATAGGAACCTATGTCACCACATCCAGGCATTAGCATTGTTGAGCGCTCTCTCCTCTCCCCTGCAGCTGCCACTGGCTGACACAGGGGAGATCACGTGACTTGACTGGAGCACCCTGAAAATAGGTAAGCATATACATCTTTCTTACATAGGTTAGTCATGATATGTGTTAGGAGGGGGCGTGAGCATTTTTAAGATTAGTTAGGTATGGCATTCCACATTAATGTTATTGAAAGAAAAAGGTATGAACACTGAAGATACTAATGTATCTGCCATTGCCATGCAACAGCATATACACAAGTTATGTCCAGTTTGGTCAAATGCCAATTAAAAGGACTGTCCACTCAAAATTGATCGTTTGGCTATTGTTGGAGCCAGGAGATTTCCCTGCCACAATTTTGTACATGTCCACCTGCCCAATTATGGATATTCACATGTAGCTTTATGTGTTCCAACTCCTTGTGTTGTATTCTTCATAATATAAAAAAAAAAAAAGTAAATCCAGCAAGAAAAGTGGGACCCGCTCTAACTATCAAAAGAGCAGACCTATAAACTTGAGAGTGGATATCTTTCTAATAGTATCCCTAAGATATATATAAGATATTGTCAGGTGTTGTTTTAGCTCCAAAAAAAAAAAAAAATATATATATATATATATATATATATATATATATATATATATACATATTGAAACTGAATGAAAGGGTGGACAGATCTTGCAACCAGCTCGTTTTGTGGCTGTTGTAGAAAATCAGTGCAGGTGTTTCGTCACATATGGCGACCCATCACATGCCGCCATATGCTTTCCAACACTGTGGTGATCTGTGGCCACAGCCCTGAGTCCAGGTTCAAGCCCCACCTTCCAAGTAGACATAGAGTTAGATTATAATTATGCCGAGTGAAGCGAGGCTGTGCCCAAAGAGTGGTGAGCGAAGTGACCCCACGAGGGCCCTGTGGAAAGTGGTCTTACAACAGTGTTGGAACGCATATGGCGATTTCGCGCATGCGCACTCCAGCGGGTAGCAAAATGTGATGGGTAGCCATATGTGATGAAACACAGGCATAACAGAACTGAATACAGGGTCCAAGTACTGTAAGGTAAGAAATAGAATGATTATCAATTAACAACAATGCTGAGAAAAAGACACTTCAATGAAGACACTTTTTCATAATTTCCCTCTAATTCTTTCCCAAATACTTCAAAATTCTGACCATTTCCAAAATTCAACTTACATTTTTCTAAATGATATATCACAGACCATGCTGATTTTAACTGGAATGATTCAGTGTTATAATTCACTCTTTCAGATGTTTATGTGCTCAGAGACAGGAAACAATGGGGGTTATTTATGAAAGGCAAATCCACTTTGCACTACAAGTGCACTTGGAAGTGCAGTCGCTGTAGATCTGAGCTAAAGATCTGAAACAAGGGGAAGCTCTGCTGATTTTATCATCCAATCATGTACAAGCTAAAATGCTGTTTCGTATAATGTATGTTTGTTATTTTAAAAAACAAACAAAAAAAAAACGAGCCATACAATCACTTTAACCTCCCTGGCGATATGATTGTTTTGCATAGAAATTTGGCGCTTTTATATTGTAGGCCTGTAATTCTTAGTAACAACACACTTAAATCTATCCGAACAACAGTCCAATAGACATCCCGGCTATGATAAAGTTTGAAACACAAAATCATAAATTATAATATAATAAATAACTATAAATAGTTAAAAAAAAATGTAATAATATAATAATAAAAAAATGAATTTCCCCACGATTCACTATCGCTCAATTCTACAAGTGTTCTAATTTACTTTGGTGCAACTTTGACACAACTTTGGATGGTTGTGACTTGAATACGACTTTGGCTTTGACCAACGATAATGGACAACTGTTGCACAATTGTTGCATTGTATAACATTCAGGTACAACTTTCATGTAACCTTTGAGGGTTAACATTGAAAGTCTATGGCCCTCAAGTTGTATGAAATGTGGACCAAAGTAGTGCATGAACTACTTTGAAGCTGCTGCAACTTTAAGTTGCACATATATAAATTGTTATCATTGGAAAACATGAGGAACGACTTGTCAAGCGACTATGATGTCCAAAGTTGCATGCCAAGTCTCGCGAATGTGCATGAAGCCTAAACAGAATTTTTTGTATGGCTTATCTAGTAAGATAATGTAAAGAGCATGTGCAAAACCCATGGCACCACCAATCTATTTTCAGCTTACTGAAATCAATTAAAAGAAGAAATTATTGTTTGGTTTTCCTGGGGTTACTTAATCTCATTCTCTTTCTCATCCTTCTTTTCATTGCCTTCAGGAAATGTATCACAGGACAAATATGTAAGCTGCATTGGTGACGTTCTGAAAATTTGTTTTCGGAGTCATTGACTTGGAACAAGTATGCAGCAGGTGAAATCAAACAGACGATAGTGCATCTGATCTGCATATAAATTTCAGAAAAATTTAGTTTTATTTTAACTTTCCCAACGAAATCCAGTTTACTAAGTAGGCTGAATCAGAGAATGAGTTTATAATTAGACTTCTGACTCATGATGAAACCAGTGGATGGATGGATTTCTTCTCTAACAAATGAGTCATAAGTATTTATGTAATAGTAGCGCTCATAGCCACAGCATCCTGAACAGACAGGTTGCTGCTGGAACCTTGGTGCCAACCTAACAACACTGCTGACTTTGTAGATGTCCTGCATATGTGTTCTCATTCACAATGTAGAGGAACATACATAAAATATACAGACGTGAATCATGGAAACTGATTTACCAAGGTCATTCAATTGCGAGTTGGCGATCTGTCTACAGTGATACAGTAGGGATGTCAAACCTTAATTTTTTTTTAACAAATCCAATCATGTGAAATGTACCTCCTTATACCCAGACCCTAAAAAAGGCAAGCACATACTACCACGTACCTAACAACCTGTTTCCTAATGTATGTTCAAAAAAAACTAAAGTTTGTTTTTTTTACTTGTGAGTGTATCAGTCTATACCAGCCTTTCGCAACCTTTTCAGCACAGAGTAACCTTTAAAATAACTTTCCAGGCTAAGAATTTCTATATCTACAACTCATGATACATTAGTGTGATGGTCAGTGGGAAGAATGCTCGCCACATTTGTGGACATTGGGATGAATTACCCCTAAACACATAGCTAAAAAGATCAATGGTGTCAGTCGGAATTTATCTGAGAGGCAGAAATTGCTCATTGCTCAAGGAACCCCTAACAACCTCTGGAGGAATCTTAGGGTTCCATGGAACCTTGGTTGAGAAACCCCGGTCTATAATATTATATCAAATTTTTTAAACAATTTTTACATATATTTATACATTATTTCAACATATTTCTATTTTTTAGTTGATAAAATCTTATTAGAAAATTGTTCAAATTTGTATTTATTAACTAATGACCTGTAATAAACTACATTTAACTAAAGAAAGACTGCTGGGAATTTTTGTTTGTCATTTGCAAAAAAATACAAAACATAAATACTTCCTTTCCTCAAGCTAAAATATAAGAACATAATGGGGTTGTTTTACTAAAACTAGAGAGTGCAAAATCTGGTGCAGCTGTGCATGGTAGCCAATCAGCTAACTTTGATCTTGTTCAATTAAGCTTTGACAAAAAATAGACTGGAAGATGATTGATTTCTATGCATAACTGTGGCAGATTTTGCACTCTCCAATTTTAGTAAATCAACCCCAATAATGACTATGTTAGCCTCCCTGGTGGTATTCCCGAGTCTGGCTTGGGGTAATATATATATATATATATTTATATATATATATATATATATATATATATATATATATATATATATATATTATAATTTATGATTTCATATTTCACATTTTATCATACCCGGGATGTCTATTAGACTCTTGTTTGGACAGATTTAAGTGAATTATTTCTAAGAATTACAGGCCTACAATATAAAATGGCAAATTTACATGCAAAATAATTGTACCGCTTTCAGCACCTAAAATCGGAAATAATCATACCGCCAGGGAGGTTAATGGACTGAGCGATACATAATCCTGTCCTGAAAGTTTAAAGATTTGTATAAATGAAACAGAACTAAAATATTTCTTTCTTTAAATATGTTAAATCAATTTAATGCAAAAAACTGATATGTTAAATTAAGAGCAATACAACACAGAATTATTAACATGTTAAAACGTAGCCCTGCGTAAGTTGTAGGCGATATATATATACCTGTAATAAATAAATAAAAATAAATGTATAACTGAAACATATTGCAACCTATGGAGACCTTGACATTTTGAAATAAAGTTAGAAGTAAGAAGGAAGTTAGAAGCTGATTGGCTACCATGCACAACTGCACCAGATTATGAGTGCTCTAGTTGTAATAAATCTCCCCCATTGTGAATCTATGTTTTTGAATATCCAATCTTGTGCATGACAATTTAAGACAATTTCTCCTTGCATATGAATGGATTGAACGTATCTTTAGTTGAAATGAACATATCTTTACTTTATTCACTCGGTCAAATTAACATTTCCACTTCTTTAGTGAATAAACCCTGACTGCATTGCTCAATATACAGTATATTCTAAAACATATATGCAAACTTCTTAGGTAAATATGCTCTTCATAAGATTGTAATCTAAACTGGCTATAAGATAACTATGAACTGAAAATAGCAACAAGACAGGTAGGGTTTTTCCATCTGCCTAGTACACACCACATATATGTTTCTTTCTTCTTTTTCTTTTTAAATAAATACACACAGATAGGTAAAGCTCGACTGTGGTATGTACTTCAGAAGCGTTCATGCAAGGAAGGCCTAAAATGTCCATGGCAAACCCCCAGATTAAGACTCCTACTAATTTTAAGTACAGCTACTAACTTACAGATGATGATTAGCCAATGTGAACATATCAAAAGTGTACTAGCACTTCAGTGCAGTTGCTATCATTTTACTTACAAGCTGCTGTCTAATTGTACATCTTAAAATCACTACATCACTAGCTTAGTCTCTAAATACCAACCTACTCGTCCTCTTCGTTCCTCTCAAGACCTCCTGCTCTCTAGCTCCCTCATCACCTCCTCCCATACTCGCCTCCAGGACTTTTCCAAAGCCTCTCCAATCCTATGGAATGCCCTACCCCAATCTGTCCGCTTATCTCCTACTTTATTAGCTTTTAGACGATCCCTGAAAACACTTCTCTTCAGAGAAGCCTACCCCACCCACACCTAACTGTATTTTCATTTTCTTCATCAGCTCATCCCCCCACAGTTAATACCTTTTGTTTCAACTTGACCCTCCCTTCTAGATTGTAAGCTCTAACGAGCAGGGCCCTCTGATCCCTCCTGTATTGATTTGTATTGTAAGTGTACTGTCTGCCCTCATATTGTAAAGCGCTGCGCAAACTGTTGGCGCTATATAAATCCTGAATAATAATAATAATAAATAAAATGAGTGCTGAAAAATCTGTTCATTGATTCCATCTTGTTCCTGGTCTGACCATAATGGAGATTTCCAGCTCTTCAATGTGGCCGAAGGTGGGCTTTGTGTGATGTAGAAGCATAACTGGATGTTCAGGCTCTAATAAGGTTGCCCAGTTAGGGGGAAGAGTGCGGGCCTGGGAACCTAAAGTCAATATTTGACTTTAGGTGCACCTTAATGACAATATACAGTACATGAGCAATGGCCACTGACAACACAATACAAAAATAACTGGTTTTGCCTTTTAAAAAGGATTGGTGGATATACTCCATAAGAGTGATTTACTAAACAGAAATGAAACGGGTACAATCAAGTTCAAACAATCAATCACATGCAGGAGAATATGAAAAAATAGGAACTGATTGGAGTAATAAATATTTTAACATGCTACTGTATATTAGAATGATGAATGAAGCTGGACAATAAATACTGCTTTGTGAAGATTTAAACTGTGGCTTACTATACCAAACAATTTAATTTGATTTAATAAATGATGCATTTGTGCAAAAGGTGTCAGACTTCTATTAAAAAATATCCATTGGATAGGTGGAGCATGTCTTGTATTTAATGCCACATACTGTAGCTCTGCAATGAAGTAAGGCCTCATTCACAATAGAACGTTTATATTTAGCTTTTCTGAGGAGACATTATCGGGTAGGTACAAACAACTTTTATGCCTCCCAGATCACTTTTCTTGCTTTTAAATGTCTCTGGGTTTAGCTGCATTTAGCTGCATCCAGCATCTGATGTTTAATCGGATGTTGGATGTACGAAATTCCATTTTCTCTAAACACTGCCAAACAGAATAAACCTAAACGCAAGTAAACTTTGAGTTTGAATAACACTTTTGAAAAGTCACTACACACACTTAGGCTTCATGTTACTATGTAACTATGTACACACTGCCTACTTTGACCGCCAGCCATGGGAAAATGCAAAACACAGCAAAATAATGCCGCAATTTTGAAGCAGTTCGCAGTTTACCTCGCTCAGCAGTCAAAGTGTTCCCATCCTGAACACGATTCTTCCACGTTCAGGAGAGGCAGGTTGAGGGAGGTTGAAGCTCCCCTAACCGCGGCAGCTCCCAAACTCTGGTAAAGGCCTATGGGTACATAGCCTTTTATGGAGTTGAGTTTAGGAGCTTTGGCAAGCAAATGCCGAAAGCTTCTAAACTCAAGTTTAGGAGCTGCTATTGTACATGATGCCTTACATGCATTTACATTTATGTAGGCAGTTTGATTGAGGCATAACAATATACAACTTAGGTCTGCTAGACATGGCTTGAATTGTATCCATTTCTTGAAGCTGAGGAGTTGAGAATATTAGCTCAAAGAACAGTGAGAACGCACTTCAATTCTCCAATTTTGTACAGATGAAATTTACAAACAAGCATCTGATTTTCAGGTAATTTGGGTAATTAAAATTAATCTTCGTTATTTCACTATTTTGTTTTTTGGGTGAACATAACTCCTTTCGTAAACAGAGCTCACTGTCACCTATAAAGCAACACTTACACTAGCAACAATTGACTAATCAGCAGCATATTTCCTCTCTATCAGTGACTGGATTGTTATTTATTGCAGTAATAACTTCACTTCCATCATCTCCAATTGGAATAATTCTTTACAGGCCAATATCAAGGAGTCTGAGTTGAAACTCATTAGCTGCTTTCTCAAAAGTTTAAGATATTTTTAAAAAATATTCCAAAACTGCTGACTTTTATCCACCTCCCTGTTGAGATGGTAGTAGCTAATCTAATCTGTTTATAGTGGCTAATCTATAAATCACTGAATATAATAGCAAAGTGTTTAAAGCCTGGTGCACACAATGAGATTATAGGATGATCGTCTGTTTTTCTTTTTTTACATGCTATTTTTTTTTATTGTATTTGCGGATTAAAAACTGTACTGATTAAACAAAAATCGTATGACCTTATAAAAATGTTGTGTTTGGCCCTTCGGATAATTTCAGACGAAAGCTGTGTACTAACGATCAAAAATAAATGGTAATTTTTGTACAATTTTCTGATCGTGTGTACTAGGCTTTAGAGTAAATATATACTAATGCTATATATATATATATATATATATATATACTAATGCGGATGGCACATCAAACATTGCAAGAATTACTCAAATGATATGGTCACTAAAAATATGTTGTTCTATCCCTTTATATAGCAGTTGCCCAAATTGCTAAATTAACAGTTTTTTATATAAAATAGTGGCAGCGTGATTTTATTGTGTAGATAGATAGATAGATAGTTTGTGTGAAAGTTCAAGCACACATGCTGTATGTATTTAACTCATTAGTTTCTTACTTATCTTGAAGACTGCAAAGGAAAGATCTGGGGAAATCACTCACCCTTAATTCCTGGCTCTGTTTACATTTTGGATTTTGTACTACTTCAGAGATTTTCCAAGGCATTTCCTCTGTCCTAGTTATTTTCCATAATATAAAATAGATTATTGACCCAAGAGGGAGAGTTGACATTCCATTTAATTGCCAAATGAGGTATATGCAGACCTGACCTTCATCACCATTCCAGAGGTATTACCTTTAGATAATGTACTAGTTTTGGGTAATCCTTGTGGGATCACTCTATGAATCACTATATAAATCTATGGCTATAAAAAAAGTCAGTTTTTCTCTAACAGGTGGAAAGGCTGGTGTGGTCACTCTTGTAGTCTTTGTTCCATTTTGAAGCTTTACAAAAGAGTAGAGTGAACATATGGTATAAGTACACAAACCCTGTTGAGTAAATGAACCATACTTTACATCAGCAAATCAGATATTTGTTCTCATACGTATGCCTCATTAGCACACACCAACAAATAAGCAGCATGAAACATTCTGCAGTTTAAAATAAAACTCACAAAAAAGCGGTAAGAATATTTGTTACATCTACCCCTAAGTGTGAAGTATTAATTTCTGCTAACAGTCTGGTAAATATTTGCTAACCATGCACCCATTTTAAGCGTTTATAGTGATAAGTGCCTAGGGGTTAAAGGAACCTTTAAGGAGAGAAACAAGGTTTGTCTCTGAATATACTTATTGTCCAGCTGTCATGCTGAACCAATGACTTCAATACCCCAAAGCTGCCCATAGATAAATTGGCTGGTTCAGCAGGGACCAGCAAAGTTTCTGTCCATCTATGACTGTTAGCATGCCACAGATCTAACCCTTATCAGTGTATTCTGATATCAGAGGAATCCCCACTGTCAGAATACAATAGTACTGTGGGGAGAGTTCCTCCATCCACCTCCCATGTGTAGATGGGGGAATACATTTTTTTTTTCTGGCTGATCGAAAAAAAAAACAAGGCATTTATGGCCAGCCTTTTGATGTTCACTTCTTTCTGATTTTAGTTGCTGCATGCTTTTTTCAGGTCAAGTGGGGTTCGTTTATTAAGGAAATAGAATGTATTAACTTTGCTAACTGAATCTTCCCTTTCCAAATTAAATTTTTTACTTTGCTTAGTGTAATGCCCCGTACACACGAGCGGACTTTTCAACATCCAAACTCCGACGGACTGAGTCCGTCAGACTATTCGATCGTGTGTGGGCTGCAACGGACTTTTGATTCGCCAAAGTCTGACGGACTTTAGAAATGAAGCATGCTTCAAATTTTCCCGACGAAACTCCGCCGGACCCGGTCCCCTTCGAAAAATCCGCTCGTGTGTATGCTACTCCGACGGACTAAAACCGACGCTAGGGCAGCTATTGGCTACTGGCTATGAACTTCCTTATTCAAGTCCAGTCGTACGTCATCACGTTCGACTCCGTCGGAGTTTGGTGTGATGGTGTGTGTCCAAGTCCGTTCGGTCGAAAAGTCCGCCAGAACTCCGCCAGAACTCCGTCGGAACTCCGGCGGAACTCCTTTGGAGGTCTGTCGGACATAAGTCCTCTCGTGTGTACGGGGCATAAGAGGTGAAGTAAGGCAAAAAGTCTGGATTTTTGCTTGCTTAGGTTTGGATGATTACAGCCAGCACAGCTTCACTTCATTCACTAAGCTAAAGCTAGTCATACATGGATCAAAATTTGCAAAGCAGGGACTGGCTGAATTTCTTTCAATGTATGGGCAGGCTGGATGTACACAAGTCAATCTCTCGATCGTCTTGTGTACAACCAGCCTGTTGGAAAATTTTCTCTCGACCTGCTATAGTCAGCACTTCTGATGAGTGAATTCTGACAGCAGGGGAAATCTCCCACTTCTGATGAGTGAATTCTGACAGCAGGGGTAATCTCCCTGCGGACAGAATACAATAGCACAGCCGAGGGGATTCCCTCACCCACATCTAGTGTGTGGATGGGGGAATTTTATTATACAGGATTTATATAGCACAGTTTACGCAGCGCTTTACGACATAAGGGCAGACAGTACAATTACAATACAATTTTATACAATAGGAATCAGAGGGCCTTGCTCGTTAGAACTTACAATCTAAGAAAGAATCAAATAACTTTCTTTCTTTCAACCCGCTGGTTAAAAGAAAAGAAAATGCTCTTGTATGGGCTGCCTAAAGCTTGGTACACAGTAGTAGTTTTTTTTTTTTTCGTTCAACCCAGTGGGCTGAGCGAAAAAATAATGAAAAGTTCAATCCGATGTTAGTACAGTAAACTCGCCTGCTGAGCTATTGTGTTCCAACAGGGGAAACACCCCCCCCCCCCCACCACCAGAACACACTGGTCAGCACTCTCAGCCATAGGCTGAGAGCTCTGATTGGATGCCGATCGGCAAAACTTTTTCGGTCATGCCCCTTTGACAGAAGCTGTCGGACCAGCTGTAGTACACTTGGGCTGAATGTTCATTAGAAACCAGCCGATGTCACCCAACATTCGGCTCACGTGTACTAGGCTTAAGTGTGCATTCACTTTGCAAAGAATACTAACTGTCTTCAAGGAAAATGTAAAAAAAAAACAGGAATTTTGCTTGCATAGGTTTGTATGATTGAAGGCAACGCTTTACTTCATTCACTAAGCTAAGTGTAAACTCATTTTGCAAACAATACATGTTTGACTATAAATCAACCCTAAAGATTCAAAAAGTATTAAAGCCCATAACAACGAGGAAACTAACATTTTAAAAAGCAGGTAGACAATGATTGCTCCCATGTTTCTTTAAGTTTAGGTATGACAGAACACAGGTGTTCACAAATGACTATTACTTTTGGTTGCAGAGATTTTCCAGTGTGCATAAAAATACTTTCAGATACATGCCTGGTTATTCCTCAGGGAACGATTCTTCCCGGTGCATAAATAAATTTACAATTATAAATTATTCAAAACATACCTCCCTTCTTATTAAACATTGTAAAAGGCAAGTAGAATTTGCTAGATTTATCAACAATAAACTTGGTAAATAAGTAAGGCCAATCTAAACAATCCAATCAATTCATATTCAATCAAGTAGGCTCTCACTCTAAACTTCTCCGCAAATCAATTTAAAATGTATCCAGTTCAGCAGGGACTCCAATAATACCGTTGAAAAACTTCCATTCGATCAGCGCCTGCAGCCAATTGGCTGCAGCACCATCCACCTAAAAAAATGTGGTCAGCCTAAGTGTGATCAACCTAAGTTTTTCCAAATGTGGTCAGCCTAAGTTTTGGTCCAAAAGAAGATTGTACACTGAAACTGTGAAGTGAAAGTTCTCCCAATAGCCTGACGGGCAGCAATTCATACCTGACAGAGGCTCTAAACCTTCCCCATTTTAACTATAACTAGGAAAAATATTTGATTGCTCCCACGTATAATATAAAGATTTTGGTTTTGAATAATATTTTAAAAAGTGAATATCTAAAACCCCAACTCTCCCCTTCCGGTAACTACACATTTTCCTGCAGTCTTTTAGCCAGTCTGGTATTGTCACGGCAGTTTATTCTTCTTGAGGTGGTGGTGGACAGGGGGGCATTTTTTTTCTGGCTGAGCAGCTCTCATGTAATGACTTGTAAGTACCGCTCAGTCCTGGAGTACTATGAGCCCAACCTGTGTGGCCCCTCAGGGGGCATGGAAAGAACAGATTGACTCACAGGAAAGAATAAGGTGACCGCCATCCGACTCAAAGAGGACTGCCAGTGCCAGATCTAGGAAAAAGCCGGGTATTTCACTGGAATATGGAGAAGGTAGGTAGAACTTGGATTTTTTTTTAACAAGGTTTGGGAGGGGGCTAAAAAAATGGAGTTTTACTTTGATCATGATAGCTTTATTTCTATATAAAGCATTGTACAATGAGCAATACAACTTTAGCCTTTAGTGTGTAAAATAGCTCACATTGTATTTGACACAGAAGGCTAGGTTTTGTTGCTTTCTCGTTAAAGAGAATCTGCCACCCAAAAAAGCAGTTCCTGATCATACAACACTTAACAAATCAGTGTGGGGGCCACAGGGTGTGGCCATTTTTGATAGCATGTACATGGAGCCCCACACACGCCATGTACATTTCTGCTATAGAGCTTTGAATTTAAACAGAAAGCACTGTAAATGGACTTTATAGGTGGTTTTGCATATAGACACAATCTGATTGCCGTCATGGCAAACTATCTGCGGAGTGTACTGTAAACATGTTTTAGGTCTGAAAACCTCACTATGGAGGAGGGGAATTGAGAGCAGGCACCTACAGCCATCTATACTGGGCCACTGTCATTGCATGAATGGATATTTTAAGGGTATGGTGCCAATGTCTTAATAAATAATGAATGAATTAAATAATGTATCATCTTATTATTTTCTAATTCTACCTTTTTTTTTTTAAAGGAAGAACTTGTCTTTTTCAGTTTTATTATATTAGTTTAGAGTTTAAAGTGTTGTCAAACTGATACCTTTTATTAACTAACTAAAATATTAAAAAATGTACAAGATTCACATAGTATTCAGGTAAAAAACAGAAATAGAAAAATACAAACGTGTATATTATATATATATATATATATATATATATATATATATATATATATATATATATATATATATATATATATATATATATATATAAATATATATAAATTCAGATTTATTTAATTTTTTAGATTGAACTTTGACAAGACTTTTTGACTTTTTTACCTCTATATTTATCCCTGTCTTACTTTTTTTATCATCTACTTAACCATCTTGTTAGTTTGTTAGCTCTCCTAGGCATCTCAGATGTATATTGTTATTATGTAAAACTATAAAGGAGTATACAATATCAAACATTTTAAAATACTCTGTTCTACAGCACCATGGTCCTGTTTTGTTAGAGATTATCTACCATTTCTGAAAACATGATAGAATGCACAGCAAAGCTGGGGATTTACTACAATATTCTCTGCCCGCCCAATGGAAATAAATATTCAATAGTGACACCCATACTACATATAGTAGTAGATTACTAAATGCCTGATGCTATAATCACAGCTATTTAAAATTAAATTATTCATGTTATGTCATGCCAGGAGTCCCTGATAAAATACACATCATAATGCTGAGAAATAATATATTGTCTAGGTTGGTTTGCTAAATGCCTTTCAGACCAACAAACATCAAATAGCCATTCTGGTGCTCATATACATTAGATGGCTGTCTCCCATTCCAGATGTTTTTGGATGGCTCCAATGAAGAAGATATTTTACCTATGATCTTTAGCTGCCGATGCCACCAACCATGGCTCAGCTGGGTGAATAGCCATTGGAAAGGGTAGAAAACTTTATCCAATCATAAGATTATGCCACTGATGAGCCAGCAACACAGGCATCTGCAACAGTCCTCCTCATGAATGATTATCAATGGCAACTATTTGCAATACACTGGAGATGCCTGGGGGTTTTCAAGTCATACCCATGTGTCCAGTTGCCCTATAGTGTGCTCCAGTGAATATATTATTTTTATATTTTTAATTCTGCTTAATCTACTCACTATTGGTAACCTGGATATGAAGTGACTGCTTCCCTCCCATACAGATACCTTGAATGATTACCCTTTTCCTAAATAAAAGGACATGATCCTTTCATTACCCATATAATAAAGAACATATCACACTAATTATAGTGGCTAAGCGGTTAGCACTTCTGCTTTGCCGCAGTAGGGTCATTGGTTCAAATCCCAACCACGACACTACCTGTACGGGGTTTGCATGTTCTTCTTGTGCCTGCGTGGGTCTCCACCGGGTACTCAAGATTCCTTCCACACTCCAAAAGACATGCTGGTAGGTTAATTGGCTCCTGTCTAAATTGGCCCTAGTATGTATGAATTTGAGTTGGGGACCTTAGATTGTAAGTGCCTTCAGGGTAGGGACTGATGTGAATGTATAATATGTATGTAAATTGATGGTGCCATTTAAGTACCTGTAATAAATATTTATAAGCTAAAATTATGGAAGCACTTTGCATTTTTATAGGGGTATATAGATTTTAGAAAAAAAAAACTTTAGGCATATGCAGAACCAAAGCCAGCTAGAGGATAACCAGAGCCAGTAAGATTGATCACTGACAAAACTGCCTTTCTTAACTCAAATTCTTTCTTTTCCACATGAAAAACTTAACTATTAACTCTTAGAACATACTAGTTAATACTGTCAGGACAGGGGCATTACATGGCTCAGTCATTGTAGAACTGACCACCTATATTACAACAACTCTCTATAAATATCCCTTTGGCCCACAATACAATTCTTTTGATAAATGTAAAGCTCACCATGCATGTTACAATCTAATTACTGTATACACTCACCTTTGCATTTATCAAACATAAGTACCAAATACAGGCATATCCCACATTTAAGTACACAATGGGGTTTATTTACTAAAGCTGGAAAGTGCAAAATCAGGCTCACTTCTGCATAGAAACCAATGAGCTTCCAGGTTTTATTACCAAAGCTTAATTGAACAAGCTGGGGTTAGAAGCTCATTGGTTTCTAAGCCTGATTTTGCACTTCCTAGCTTTAGTAAATAAACCCCATTGTGTACTTAAAAGTGGGGTATGCCTGTAAATATATGTAAAAATCATAAGTTTTTTTTAAACCACTTGTACAGTTAATATATATATATATATATATATATATATATATATATATATATATATATATATATATATATAGTAAGTACTATACCAAGTACTTTTAGTTCTTTGCATACTTAGTGATTATTTGATTGATTCCTTGCACTACATAATTGTTGGTAAATGAGACTGTATACTCCAATTGTAAAGTGTGTGGTGAGCTTAAATGAGTTTGTACAATCATGTTGCAGCATCTGTCTTGGTGCTCCTCACACAGCAGGGCACACACAAAGAATATTAAAAACAAAATCATAAAAAGACTTTCCCATGTGTGTCTGATTGTTCAGCAATAGTTTAGAAACTTTACTAATAGTTCTGCAATTTGCACAGAAGAGCTGGACACATTTTTAGACTTCTGCATAGAAAGCAAATGTACTAAAGTAGTACTAGTCTGTGATCACTGCCAACCCCCAATCTTGTGCATGGAGATCTAAAAGAAAAATGTAATTTGTGCGTGTCTACACACAGCAATAAAACTATAGCAATGAATTACTTAAAAGGTTGTTTGTTTTTTTGTTTTTTGTTTTTTTAGTTTTGCAACATTTGTGGTTCTGTGGGGTAAAAATAAATACATAAATACTTAAAATAATCCTTTCCTAAATTCCCACCAGAACAAAGCAAGGTTACATGGTCATTGTCTAAGGTGTGTGCCAGTGCAGTTGGTGTATGGCTCACGTCCTTGTTCCCATGAGTCCTCCCAGGCACATTACACACAGGTATATGTAGAGAGATCAGTACACCTCTATGCATAACTTAGTGCCAAGTCATTAGTCACCCCCTATAATGTGCTCGTGTAGTTTCTCTCAGCACCCCTCAAGCCCTGGATTAAATGAGTTCACTAAATCTTCTCTGATTTATGCACTTTGAAATGAACTGCATATCTAGTTTTGCTATGCAGGACTATTCTTGAAAAAAAAACTTAACTACCAACAGCAATTAATTCTCTTTGAAAAATGAACTTAGAAAATTCAGTTTGAGTAGGATACATTCATTTTTTTCATCTTTTCCCAGGTATTACGCTAACAAACTGCAATTACTGTTTTAAATTTAAAAGCAGCCATTTATACTCCAGCAGGATCTGCTGGCTTTTATTGGAGAGCAGGAGAATTTCCTGGTTAAAGTAGATGTATTAAGCAAATATTTGAAAGGAAAGAGTAAACATCATCAAAACATGCTCACTTACTTACACTAACAGGCGGCAGTTATTTTTGTTATCCAACTATTCTTTTACAGTTGAAGAATTCTTTTTTTTCTTTCTTTTTTTTCTTCTCTGGACTGTGGGTGTCATTTAATACAGACTGGCTGTCGGCAAGTGCCAAGCCTTTTTTCTGATGTAGTATTACTTAGAGAAAGTACATAGAGGGCAAGCTGGGAGGGTACACAAAAACTCCAAATAGTGGGCTGATTTACTAAAGAATCAACACAACCTCACTACACACACCATTGTTCTTTAAGTTACAAGTTAAGGGTAAACTTTTTTCGTCCGTAATATAATTAATGTATGCTTATTAAAAAAAAAAAAAAAAAAAAAAAGAATAATATGCAATAAAAAGCAGCAAGAAGGGAAAAAAGGCATAGAGATAAACCTTCTGGATGCTATCAATGCAAACGAACTTAGCCTAAACAAATGTATTTGCTTAGGAATATTCAGATGCTTGTTCTTTCTTACTGATAATATTACATTCTTAAAATATTACACTGTTAAAAATTTTCAGGAACTTTTGAGAAAAAAAAAACAACTTATCGTACTTATAATTGTTTGGGACGCCTTTTTTAGTAAATATATACATATCAATTGTCCTGGTGCATTAAATATATTATGGAGTATATATATATATATATATATATATATATATATATATATATATAAAATCCATTGTCCTGGTGTATCAAAAAGTATACACACATATAAGTCTGATAGACATATTGTTATGAGATAGATAGATAGATAGATAGATAGATAGATAGATAGGTAGATATTATCCCCATTGTCCTGGTGTATTATATATATAAATAATACATATATATATATATATATATATATATATATATATATATATAGAGAGAGAGAGAGAGATATAGAGATATAGAGATATATATATAGAGAGAGAGATATATATATATGTAAAATCCATTGTCCTAGTGTATCAAAAAGTATACAGACACTATATATAAGTCTGATAGATAGATGGATAGATAGATAGATAGATAGATAGATAGATAGATAGATAGATAGATAGATATTAACTCCATTGTCCTGGGGTATTATATATATATATATATATATATATATATATATATATATATATATATATATATATATATATATATATATATATTCCATTGTCCTGGTGTATCAAAAAGTATACACACACAATATATTAGATAGATAGATAGATAGATAGATAGATAGATAGATAGATAGATATCAGAGTATATATATATATATATATATATATATATATATATATATATATATATATATATATATATATATATATATATATATATATATATATATATATATATATATACATATTACATTATATATTACATTATTTATGTAATATATATATATATATATATATATATATATATATATATATACATACATATATATATATATATATATATATATATATATATTGCATAAATAATGTTATGTTTTTTGTTTTGTTTTTACCGTAAATTAACACCGTATATTAATAACTGCAGCGGTAGTAGTAAGACTTTTCGAAAGTGACCTGTACAGACAGCACTGGTCCGAATCGTAAACTACTATGGCTATTTTATGCTAGGACTTTTTAACTGAAACAGCTGACAATTATTTTATTTTTTTAAATAAAAATAAAATCGATACATTAAAACAAAAAAGTAACGAACACAACCTGACAAGTTTAGAGATACTCTATGAAAGTTATTGAAAACTGAAAGAGTTTTTATTGTCGGGGTTAATGTATCAAAAATCCTAATCAGACAACCTGGCAGATATTTAACTTCTAGGATGTCAACAATATTTTTTAGAATAAAACAAAAAACAACAGAAAAGGTGCAGTAAGACATCGCTGGGCGCCTTATGCACAATGTGCTGTTTCAACACTGTAAAGACTAGTTTTTTTTTTTTTATTAAATATGATTGTATTGGAGTTAAAATAAGAGCAAGTGTAGTTCACCATAATTTTATACAATATGTACAATGGCCGATCTTCGATTTAAGTAGCA